>NC_090648.1:506771164-507051866 GCF_040937935.1 Hyperolius riggenbachi
AACTTAGAGAAAAAGTGATGGAAAAGTTGTTCCAAGGGGTCTAACACACACCTGGACTGTGGCATGCCAGAGGGTAATCCATGCCAAAAGTCCCACCAAAAATTACGAAGTTGACACAAAGTCGGGATTTAGGCCTCGATTCATCATTGTCTTTGAGATAACTTTTTCCAGTTTGTTAAATTACCGAATTCGAAGTTTATCGATTTCTAGTTGTATTCATCAAGGTTTTTCCGCATTTGGTGTGAATTCGATAAAATATCGGTAACAATGCGGTAACCATTTGGTAACGTGTCGATATTTCCATTTTACAGTGGTAATTTAACAAAAGGCCATAAGATTCCCATGGAATTGTGGGTAAAAGGCAGTCCTTTGAGCACTACGTAGCAACATTCTGAATAGGGCTTAACACCTGGACCAGGATTCTGGAAGTGGCTTGGGACAATCCCACAATTTCGCCAGCTGTGGCTCGTTAGGAGCCTTTTCTAAAAAAATGTAGTGCAGACAGCAAATAGTTACCCTGGCACTGCCTGTGTTCTCTTACAAGATGATTCAGGAGAAATGCAGATGTCCTGTTATCTGGTAACAGTAAATTCGGGCGCCTGAGGCAAGTGGACAAATCGGGCGCCGCCATTCACTCCCATAATAAATATCGTTTAATGGGCGCCCGACAGGAAAAAAGGGCGCCGGAGAAAAATAACGTTTTATAAGCGGCGCCCGGAGACTTTTACTGTTTTATAACTGTTTCTCATGATTACACATTATTTTATGATTTATAATTTTTTAAACATTATTTTTAAACGAAAAACAGTACAATCTTTTTTAAAACATTATTTTTAAATGAAAAACAGCACAATATTTTTTTCACACGTTATTAATGCTTATCACAGGGGGGTCTTAGGTTTAGGCACCACCAGGGGGGTCTTAGGTTTAGGCACCACCAGGAGGGTCTTAGGTTTAGGCACCACCAGGGGGGTCTTAGGTTTAGGCATCAACAGGGGGGTCTTAGGTTTAGGCACCACTAGGGGAGTCTTAGGTTTAGGCACCACCAGGGGAGTCTTAGGTTTAGGCACCATCAGGGGAGTCTTAGGTTTAGGCACCAACAGGGGGGTCTTAGGTTTAGGCACCAACACGGGGGTCTAGGGGTTAGGGGTAGGTACAGGGAGGGTTACTTACTATTTTTTTTTTAAACGTTATTATACGTTTCACTTTTTAAACGGAAGATTAACGTTTTCACAATTGCCAATTTCATGCACATTATTTAATGATTTATAACTTTATAAAACATTATTTTTAAACGAAATATAGTACATTATATTTTTAAACGTTATCCATGTTTATCGTTTGAAACCCGGCGCCCTTTTTTCCCAGCGCCCCTTTTTAACGTACGCCTGTTATCTATATATATAAAATCGGATGTGTGTGTGTGTATGTATGTGCCGCGATCACGCGAAAACGGCTTGACCGATTTGAACGAAACTTGGTACACAGATCCCTTACTACCTGGGATGATATGTTCTGGGGGTCTCGCGGCCCCCCTGCACACCTGGGCGGAGCTACAAACAGCAAATCAGATTTCACCCATTCAAGTCAATGGAAAAAATGTAAAAGGCTGCCATTCTCACAGTAATCAAGCCAGAGTCCCCACACATGGTACAGTTGGTCACTTGGTGACCGAGGTTACAAATCCAGGAAAAGTGGGCGGAGCATAAAACTGCCAATCAAATTTCAGCCGTTCATTTAAATGGGAAAATGTAAACTGCAGCCATTCTTAGACTGTTAATCGCAGGGTTCTCAAACTTGGTACACTTGGTCACTGGGTGAATACGATTACGATTCAAGAAAATGGGTGGAGCCTACAACAGCCAATCAAAATTCACCTATTGATTTTCAAGGGGAATATTTAAACTGCTGCTATTCTTACACTTTTAATGGCAGAGGTTTTCAAACCTGCTACAGTCAGTCATTGGGTGACTGGGGTCCAAATTCACTAAAGGGGCGGGGCCACATACAGCCAATCAGATTTCCTTGGTGAATAAACTGCTTCCATTCACATATTTTTTATGCCAGGAACCTGAAAGCTCACAAACTTGGTCATTGAGTGACTGTGTGTCAAGGTTACAAAAAGTGGGCGGAGCCCAAAAAAACTTTTATTGGGAAAATATAAACTGCAGCCATTTTTACACCGTTAATGGCAGGGTTCTCAAACTTTGCACAGTTGGTCACTGGGTGACTGAGATTAAGATTTTAGAAGGTGGGTGGAGCCTACAACAGCCAATAAAAATTCACCTTTTGATTTTCAAAGGGAATATTTCATCTGCTACCATTCTCTTATACTGTGAAAAGCAGATTCCTCAAACCTGGCACAGTTGGTCGCTGGGCGACTGGGGTCCAAATTCGGAAAGGGGGCGGAGCCACAAACAGCCAGATTTGTTTATTTTTCAATGGGAATATACAAAGTATTGATACCAAGGACCCCAAAGCTGATAAACTTGATAACTGAGTGACTGTATGTCAAGGTTAGAAAAAGTGGGTGGTGCCAACAACTACATTTTTAACATGGCAGGGTTCCCAAACTTTACACAATTGGCCACTGGGTGACTGGGATGAATATTCAGAAATGTGGGTGGAGCCTACAACAGCCAATCAAAATGTACCTATTGATTTTCAAGGGGAATATTCCCATTGCTACCATTCTCACACTGTTAGTGGCAGAGGCCTCAAACCTGATACAGTCAGTCATTGGGTGACTGGGGTCCAAATTCACTAAAGGGGTGGAGCCACAAACAGCCAATCAGATTTGTTAGATTGATTTCAGCCATTCTGTTATTGGCAGGGTTCTCAAACGTGACACAGTTGGCCACTGGGTGACTGGGACTAATATTCAGAAAAGTGGGTGGAGCCTACAGCAGCCAATCAAAATTCACCTTTTGATTTTCAAGGGGAATATTTACATTGCTGCCATTCATGCACTCTTAATGGCAGAGGCCTAAAATCTGCTACAGTCAGTCACTGGGAGACTGGGGTTTAAATTCTGAAGGGATCAGGCCAAAAACAGCCAATTAGATTTGTTTAATTTCAATGGTAAAATGCAAAAATGTTCAAATTCAGTAAAGGTGCGGAGCCAAAAACAGCCAGATTTCTTTGCTGGATAAACTGCTTCCATTAGCACAATTTTGATGCCAGGAACCCAAAAGCTCACAAACTTGGTCATTGAGTAGTGACTGTGTGTCAAGGTTACAAAAAGTGGGTGGAGTTAAAAACAGATTTTTCTGGGAAATTGTAAACTGCAGCCCTTCTTCACTGTTAATGGCAGGGTTCTTAAACTTAGCATAGCTGGTTACTGGGTGACTGGGATTAATATTCAGAAAGGTGGGAGGAGCCTAAAAATGGCAATCAAAAATCACATGTCACTTTTCAAGGAGAATATTAAAATTGCTGCCATTCTTGCACTTATGGCACAAGCCTCAAACCTGGTACAGTTGGTCATTGGGTCAGAGCCGGGACAAAATCCTCCAGCACCCAAGGCTGAGACACCAAAGTGCGCCCCTCCATCCCTGCCACCCCAGCCATCACACACTGATTGCTATTAGACTAAGAGGGCCACAGGGCCCACAACCTCCCCAACACCTTAATATCTAGTTATCTGGCTTGCAGTAACTGCCATGTATCCCCTTTTCTTATTTCTTTCTGCTACAAACACAATTAGGAATGACAGCTCAATGAATTCTGCGCCCTCTCCTACACTGCGCCCTGAGGCTGGAGCCTCTCCAGCCTATGCCTCGGCCCGGCCCTGCATTGGGTCACTGGGGTTAAAATTCAGAAAATGGGACAGAGCCACAAATGGTGAATCAGATTTGTTTCATTTCATGGGAAAATACAAATTATTGAAGCCAAGGACCCCAGAGCTCACAGAATTGGTAATTGAGTAGTGACTTTGTGTCCAGGTTACAAAAAGTGGGCGGAGCCAAAAACAAATTTCACTGGGAAAGTGTAAACTGCAGCCCTTCTTACACTGTTAATGGCAGGGTTCACAAACTTTGCCCAGATGGTCACTGAGTGACTGAGATTAATATTCAGGGAAGTGGGTGGAGCCTATAATAGCCAATCAAAATTCACCTGTTGATTTTCAAGTGGAATATTTAAATTGCTGCCATTTTTACACTGTTAATAGCAGATGCCTCAAACCTGCTACAGTTGGTCATTGGGTGACTGGGGTTCAAATGCTGGAGAGGGGCGGAGCCACAAACGTTCTATCGGATTTGTTTAATTTCTATGGGAATATACAAATGATTGATGCCAAGGACCCCAAATCTCACAAACTTAGTCATTGAGTGTTTGTGCGTTAGGGTTAGAAAGTGGGCGGAGCCCACACCAGTCAATTACATACCCGGGCAACGCCAGGTCATCAGTGGGTGGAGACAAATACAAATTTCACTGGGAAAATGTAAACTGCAGCCATTCTTACATTGTTAATGGCAGGGTTTTTAAACTTTGCACAGTTGGTCCCTGGGTGACTGGGATTAATATTCAGAAAAGTGGGTGGAGCCTACAAAATTAGGCTCCACCTATTGCTTTTCAAGGGGAATATTTAATTGCTACCATTCTTGAACTGTTAATGGCACAGGCCTCAAACCTGGTACAGTTGGTTATTGGGTGACTGGGGCTCAAATTCAGAAAAGGGTGTGGAGCCACAAACAGCCAATCTGATTTTTTCATTTCAATGCAAATTATTGATACCAAAGACCGCAAAGCTCACAAACTTGGTCAGTGAGTAATTGTGTGTTAGGGTTAGAAAAAGTGGGTGGAGCCGACACCAGCCAAATACATACCCGGGCAACGCCGGGCAATCAGCTAGTAGCAAATAAATCCATTCTCTTGCAAAATGATCTGGAATTCTAGACCTTATTCTTGCCCTTCTGCGCCTTTGAATGACTCTCAGCTGATACATAACCACCTCAAATGGCTCCATCTTCTCTGTCAGCAATGATCTGACAGGAATAACGACAGAGCAGTGAAGGAGATAACTAATCCTAAATGTAACGCTAAACCACGCCCACTTTCATTTTCATGAATTGCACTTTCTTCCGTTTTAACGCATAACTAACGAATGATTACCGAATTATTACCGAATGCTCGCTAACAGCTGTAGATAAATGTGATGAATCCTGATATCAACTTAACGAATTCGGTATTTTACCGAACTGTCGTTAACCAATTCGATAAGTCTTGATAAATCAAGGCCTTAGTCCCTAAAGGGCAGAAATCACATTATGCACAGCTCTGGGTGTCAGCGGGCTGTGGAGTCTCACACAGAGAAATGCAATAGTACTATCAGAATACAGAGACATAATAATACACTGGAGAGGTTCTGTGCCTGCAACTTAATGAGGTAACAGCAGTAGTGTGCACACAGCTCTGGGTGTCAGTGGGCTGTGGAGTCACACACAGAGAAACACGATAGTGATGATGTATAGTAATGATGTATAGGGGGCAAATCAAACACGCCAAATGTTCGCTGTTCGCCGCAAATGCGAGTACTGCTCCCCGGCGAACAGTGGCGTAGCTACAAACCTCTGGGCCCTGATGCGGAATCTGGATGTGGGCCCCCCTCCCAGCAACACTCGACGCACACAAATCCCTATAGCCAGCTATAGGTCCCTTCAGTATAGGTAGCCAGGCATAGGTAAGCCAGTATAGTTGCCCCCGGTATAGGTTAGCCAGGTAGGTGCCTCCAGCATAGGTAGCCAGTATAGTTGCCCCCAGTATAGGTAAGATAGGCAGGCACCCCCGGTATAAGTTAGATTGGTAGGTGCCCCCAGTACAGGTTAGCTAGGTGGGTGCCTCTAATATAGGTAGCCAGAATAGTTGCCCCCATCATAGGTTAGATAGGTAGATGCCCCCAGTATAGATTAGTTAGGTAGGTGCCTCCAATATAGGTAGCCAGTATAGTTGCCACCTGTATAGGCTAACTAGGTAGGTAGGTGCCCCCAATACAGGTTAGATAAGTAAGTGCCCCCAGTATAGGTTAGATAGGTAGCTGCCCCCCAGTATAGGTTAGATAGGTAGCTGCCCTCCAGTATAGGTTAGATAGGTAGGTGCCCCCCAGTATAGGTTAGATAGGTAGGTGCCCCCCAGTATAGGTTAGATTAGGTAGCTGCCCTCCAGTAAAGGTTAGATTAGATAGCTGCCCCCCAGTATAGGTTAGATTAGGTAGCTGCCCCCCAGTATAGGTTAGATTAGGTAGCTGCCCCCAGTATATAGTTAGATTAGGTAGCTGCCCCCAGTATATAGTTAGATTAGGTAGCTGCCCCCCAGTATTGGTTAGATTAGGTAGCTGCCCCCCAGTATAGGTTAGATTAGGTAGCTGCCCCCAGTATAGGTTAGATTAGGTAGCTGCCCCCAGTATAGGTTAGATAAGGTAGCTGCCCCCAGTATAGGTTAGATAAGGTAGCTGCCCCCCAGGATAGGTTAGATTAGGTAGCTGCCCCCCAGGATAGGTTAGATTAGGTAGCTGCCCCCCAGGATAGATTAGATTAGGTAGCTGCCCCCAGGATAGGTTAGATTAGGTAGCTGCCCCCCAGGATAGGTTAGATAGCTGCCCCCCAGGATAGGATAGGTAGGTGCCCCCCAGGATAGGATAGGTAGGTGCCCCTTAGGATAGGTTAGATTAGGTAGCTGCCCCCCAGTATAGGTTAGATTAGGTAGCTGCCTCCCAGTATAGGTTAGATTAGGTAGCTACCCCCAGTATAGGTTAGATAAGGTAGCTGCCCCCAGTATAGGTTAGATAAGGTAGCTGCCCCCAGTATAGGTTAGATAAGGTAGCTGCCCCCCAGGATAGGTTAGATTAGGTAGCTGCCCCCCAGGATAGGTTAGATTAGGTAGCTGCCCCCCAGGATAGATTAGATTAGGTAGCTGCCCCCCAGGATAGGTTAGATTAGGTAGCTGCCCCCCAGGATAGGTTAGATAGCTGCCCCCCAGGATAGGATAGGTAGGTGCCCCCCAGGATAGGATAGGTAGGTGCCCCTTAGGATAGGTTAGATTAGGTAGCTGCCCCCCAGTATAGGTTAGATTAGGTAGCTGCCTCCCAGTATAGGTTAGATTAGGTAGCTACCCCCCAGGATAGGTTAGGTAGCTGCCCCCCAGGATAGGTTAGGTAGCTGCCACCCAGGATAGGTTAGGAAGCTGCCCCCCAGGATAGGTTAGGTAGATGCCCCCCACGATAGGTTAGGTAGCTGCCCCCCCACGATAGGTTAGGTAGCTGCCCCCCACGATAGGTTAGGTAGCTGCCCCCCACGATAGGTTAGGTAGCTGCCCCCCACGATAGGTTAGGTAGCTGCCCCCCAGGATAGGTTAGGTAGCTGCCCCCCAGGATAGAATAGGTAGGTGCCCCCCAGGATAGGTAGCTGCCCGCCAGGTTAGGTCAGGTTAGGTAGGTGCCCCCACCCCAATAATGGAGGGGGAAGCCGGAGCCGCGGGGAGGGAAGCCCGACCTCTCCCTCCCTTCCTCTCCCCGGGCTCCCCCCTCGAAATTCTGAGTGAGCGTGCAGGGTAGCGGCGCTATACTAAACTACTCACCTCCGTCCCAGGTTCCAATCGTCGCTGACTCGCTGGTCTCCTCACGCTCCGCATAGATGCTGATACACACGCTGCTGCGTCAGCGTGTACGCAGCGTGTGTATCAGCATCTATGTGGACTGGAGCGGGAGGAGACCAGCGACGATTGGAACCTGGGACGGAGGTGAGTAGTTTAGTATAGCGCCGCTACCCTGCACGCTCACTCAGAATTTCGAGGGGGGAGCCCGGGGAGAGGAAGGGAGTGAGAGGTCGGGCTTCCCTCCCCGCGGCTTCGGCTCCCCCCTCCAATACAGCGCACACCAACAGGGCAGCGAGCGGCACAGGCAGCACGGGTATGGGCCCCCCGGGCCCCTCCCCCGCCTCTTCAGGAGCCGGGCCCGGTCGCGAAGGCGACTGCTGCGACCCCAGGCCCTACGCCCATGCCGGCGAACTGTTTGGGCCATCTTTAGTAATTTCTTTCCATTTTCCAGAAATACTATTGGCTCACCTGGTGCTCTTTTTGTCTCCTTTTCTAAAGGTGGCCACTAATGGTCAATTTCTAGCGAAAAATCGTTCGAGCGATCAGAAATCCTGATCGGGAGAAAATCGTTCACTACACCATCAACAAACCAATCTTTGCTTCCCATCTATCACAACCAATTAAAAATCCAAATTTTGGTTAGGAAAAAATCCAGTCGGACGATTTTTTTTAATAATCGTTCATAATCGATTGTGCCCATCAACTGAGATTATTTTCAACCAATCCGAGAATTTCTGATCACTCAACAATTTTTCACTAGAAATTGGACCGTTAGTGACCACCTTTACAGGTACCTGGGTTTCCAAACCTGAAATTCATCTACTGGACCTTGCAGGCAGGAAGAGGCAGGCTTATGACGCTGTTCCCTCCTATCACTCCTCTGTTCCCTCCTCTTTCCCCTCCCATTCACTCCCCTTAAAGAGACACTGAAGCGAAAAAAAAATATGATATAGTGAATTGGTTGTGTACTATGAATAATTACTAGAAGATTAGCAGCAAAGAAAATATTCTCATATTTTTATTTTCAGGTATATAGTGTTTTTTCTAACATTGCATCATTCTATAATATGTACAGATTACACAACACTCAGCATTCAAAATGAGTCTTTCAGAGCAGTCTGTGAAGTAATGACCTCTCCTCTAGCAGAGAAAAAGTAAATAGTTCAATAACACTTGAGATAATAAAAGTCAGATAACAGCCCTCTCCACGACTAAACTTAAGGTTCGTATACACGTCCGATAAAGATCGTTCGTTACGAACGATTCGTGACGTTTACACGATATTCAAATTAGACGGAAAAGATCGTTCGTAATGAACGATTGTGTACACACGTGAACGATATAAGTATAAAGTACTGAACGACGAACGATTAAAAAATGCGTGCGCAAATGGAAGTGACGTTATGACAGGCAATAAGAACATGCGTTATCGGACGATCTTTGTACACACTGCAACGATTGAACGATTATCTTTCGAAAAAATCCGCTGGGTTGGATCGGTCGGATTGAACGATAACGGTCGTTATCGTCCCAAAAAACGATCGTTGGAAAATTTGGAGCGCACGATTATCGGTCCAATTGTCGTTATCGTTCGTTTTTGAACGATCGTTATCGTACGTGTGTACTCAGCTTTAGTCAGAGAGCTTAATGGCTTGTTTGCATAGAGATAACAACTGGAGTTTCTCATCTCTTCCTGTACTGGAAACAATTACACTGATGTATCTGATCTTAATGTTTTATTTCTTAGCTGTACTACACATACAAATCATAATATCATCATTTTTTTTCCGCTTCAGTGTCTCTTTAAGAGGAAGGCAAGGGAGGGTGATAGACAGGAACATTGCAGGAGGCCGAGTGATGCGCCAAATTGCCAATATTCTTTTCACATTAATTTTCGCGAAAATAATATTAAATCCGATCTTTGGGCAAAAATGCCATCAAAATTAAGTTTTGTTATTTTTTGCGCGTAAAAATAGTTTTCTGCGTTTTTTGCACTTTTCGCAAATTATCACGGTAAAAATACTGATTTTTGCAGTTTCACAAAAAATGCAAAAATTCAAACAATTTTTTGCAAAAATGTTCCCTAAAACAAAAATAACATTTTCGATGCGAAAATGACGATGAACATTTGCAAGCAATGCTGGGGAAGAAGCAGGGCTTTTCGGCACCAGCTGCGAGACCACGCACCGCTGAAGCTTGGCGTGGCTATAGCAGTTATGCTATACGCCAAGTCGCCTGATGTATGACTACCTTTAGGTAGCTTTACCAAACTGTCTTTGACTTTTGTACATTGTGTCTCTACATTCCTTATCCATTTGAAGCTGTGATCTGCAACAAAGTGAACACAGAAATGATGTAAGCAATCCCCCATGTAGAGATGGACTAGTCCAAAATCTGTCAGATATGTCAGATTTTTACAACCTACTGTAAGCAGAGGCGGGACAAGGTCCTCCAGCACCCAAGGCTGAGACACCAAAGTGCGCCCCTCCATCCCTTCCACCCCAGCCGTCACACACTGATTGCTATTAGACTAAGAGGGCCACAGGGCCCCCAACCTCCCCAACACCTTAATATCTAGTTATCTGGCTTGCAGTCACTGCCATGTATGCACATTTCTTATTTTTTTCTGCTTCACACACAATTAGGAATGACAGCTGAATGAATTGTGCGTCCCCTCCTACACTGCGCCCTGAGGCTGGAGCCTCTCCAGCCTATGCCTCGGCCCGGCCCTGACTGTAAGTGACAGCCACATACTTTAGGAAGAATGTAATTTATAGTGCATTTTACTATTGGACAAATGTACATTTTATACACTTTGAAATGTAACAATTTTTTGAGATGGTGGTCCTTTAAAGCGGGATTGTTAGCCATAAAATCAAATTCCATTTACCCACTGCTCTGTGTTTATTATGTAGTCTACATCCTAACCCTGCACTGCAAGCATTCCAATATAATCATACATTGTTCTGCTGTAATGAACCTTATGTCAGTCCGGCTGGCTCTATTTTGTACATTGCTGGGGAGAGGGAAGCTTGTTATCTCCCCTCCCATATTCCTGCTCCTCGCTGATTGGCTGGGTGCAGTCCAGTGTGACAGGTGGCTGAGAAGAGAAAGACCCTCCTGCAGAAATACGATCTATGCTGTACTTACATGTGTTTACAAAGCAAACTAGATAGGACAGTGCAGTTTCTAGGGAAAAAAAAGAGTAAGGGAGGAAATGCCATAAGGATTGGCTTCAGTCAGAGGCAGCAAAGATGGAAAATGCCTGGAACATTTTTCTCTTAATTTACTTTATAAAATTCACTGAAATCAAAACATGGACAGTACAATACATCTGTCATGTAAGTAGAAGAAGTATTTATTTACTTACATGTGTGCTTTTTCCCCCCTGGGATAGTATGGCTGACCCCGCTGCTTGAACTGTAATGGTTTAATACTCTTTTTCACCACAACATTAATTACGTGGGCACAGAAAATCAGATCTTAATAAAGGAAACAGCAGCAGAGAATGTTCCGGTGACGGATTATTCCTATAACTCTCAGGCACAGCTAATCCATCTCTAATATTTATCTCTGTTTAATAAGAGAATTCTCTTCTCTAGGGGGGGGAGGGCGGAGTAATGGCAGATCCAGGAATAGATGCATCGTACGCCACTGGGGAAGGGATCCTATTTCACGTATATTGCGAGCAAAACGCTGACGTGGCTAATTTATGAACCGTATGAGAAATTCGGGCAGCGATTTGTCACCATAGCGGTCTGTATCTGTGCTATGGGAACTCTTCTTTGTTTTCTCATTCATAGCAAACTGTACGATTTAGTCACTTTTCTGTTGGTCTCCTTGTATTGCATTTTATTATAAAGGTCTTCCCCATACTTACCTATCCTTCCTCTCCATTGGAACCCCCCCCCCCCGATGCCCGAGCCCTAATTTGCTTATTAGGCGTGAGCTCGAATTTTTGCCGGTCATTTTCACATTGATATTTGCGTGTTCATCTGCCTCAAAATTACTGTGAAATTAGGATGGAGTTTGCGCAAGATACACATTTTCTGGATAAATAAGAATGTTCAAGAAAATGTGTTTTCTCACAAGCATTAAAGGGAACCTGAGATGGGGGATTAACAATAAAATATACATATCAGGGGCTTCCTCCAGCCCCCTTCGGCCTGATCGCTCCCATGATGTCCTTTTTCCCCTCTCCGTTCGCCCGCAATTGGCCCCAGAAAGTCCTCCAGTTCGGGGGCCCACTGCACACTCCCGCTGCATTCATATCGTCTAGAGTGGTTTTTTTTTGTTTTGTTTTGTGTGTGTGTGTGGGGGGGGGGGGGGGGGGGGGGGGTTGCCTGTAGATTGTGATTTACATGAGAGGGGCCTAGTAGGTTTTCACAGTATGGGGCCCAGAAGTTTCTGAAGGCACCCAGATAGAAGACAGCTCCTATCTGCCTCAGATCACAGGAGGAGACAGTTGTACTGCTTGAATTGCCATTAGCAGCCCAGCAGTACAGTCTGATAATCTTAGCCAGGCAGATAGGAGGCAGATAGGAGCTGTCTGTAGGAAGAGCTCTCAGTTCACGTTGCCATGAATGTGTACACAGCAGATTGATTTATTTTTTAACTAATTATTAACCCTTATTAACCCTTCACTATCCCTTCTACTAGCATTCTTTCCAGAATAAATCTTTTTTTTAGTTTTATTATTTTTTTTTTTGAAATTTTGAGATAGTGGTCCTTTAATATTTTGGCAGTTAAACTGCTGTTCAGGAAATGCTGTTGAAAACTAAGAAAACCCTGGGAATCCCCCATGAGGAGATGGACTGGCCCAAAACGTGTCAATTCTGTTAGATTTTAACTGCCTACTTTTTACGATAGTGGTCCTAAGTGACAAAACAATATACTCTGTACAGCACTGTGGAAGATGTCAACGCTATATAAATACTAAATAATAATAATAATAATATTAACCACTTCCGTATCAGCAGTCTCCGCCCACTTAAAGGGAACCTGAACTGAGTAAAATTATTTAAAATAAACACATGACGTAGCTGCAAATGAATATGACATACTAACATCACCGCCAGTTGTCAGTTCCTCTCAGAAGCTCACCATTTTCTTCTTACAGTGATCCCTTCCAGTTCTGACAAGATTTTGTCTGAACTGAAATATACCAGTTGCTATCAGTTATACATCAGCTGCTGTCGGTTACAACTGAATGTGCAAGGTAATGTCCATGTTTCCCTATGGCTCACGTGGGTGATATTACAGTTTAACAGTGTGCTGACCAGGAAGCTATTATGGGGTAATGGCCATTTTCAAAATGGAGGACGGAGAATTCCATTGATCACAGCGGACAAATGGGACGCAGGAGAGGAGAAAGAGATTGAGGAGTAGACTACGCAGGAGGTAAGTATGATGTGTGTATGGTTATTTTGACTTTTAATTTTCAGTTCAGGTTCTCTTTAAGGAGCAGAGACTGCTGGTATGGTAAAACGCCGCTTCCTGATGAATCGCCGCTCTTGCTGGTCACGAAGCTGCCTCATCGCCGCAGGCTCCTCTTTTTGCCATCTCTATAACAGCAGAGTGCTGACAGCCGGTCAGGACAGGAGCAGCTTTCATTGGCTCCTGTAACAATTGGTGTCAGCAAAACAGATTTTCTGATTATTGGTGATCTGCAGTATCACCAATAATACATACGCTATACCTAATTATGTGGTGATCTGCAGAATCACCAATAATGCTAGTATAGCCAGACACAGGACAACCAATGTGAGATAGTGTTTGGTGCAACAGTAATGAGGAGCGGGTGACTCAGACAGTACTGCAGCCAATGATCACCTGAGGAGCAGGTGATTCAGACTGTACTGCAGCCAGTGGACACCTGAGGAGCAGGGACCACTGACTGTGCTGCAAGGATGATCACCTGAGGCAATTAAGACTATACTGCTGCCAATGATCACCTGAGGAGCAGGTGATTCAGACTATACTGCAGCCAGTGGACACCTGATTAGCAGGGACCACTGACTGTGCTGCAAAGGATGATCACCTGAGGAGCAGGCAATTAAGACTATACTGCAGCTAGTGGACACCTGAGGAGCAGGTGTCACAGACAGTGCTGCAAAGGCAGATCACCTGAGGAGCAGGTGATTAAGACTATACTGCAGCTAGTGGACACCTGAGGAGCAGGTGTTACAGACAGTGCTGCAGCTGAGCTTCACCTGAGGAGTAGGCGAAGGCTACTACAGATCCATCACCAGTGGCTAGGCCCACTGGTGAGGACAGGAAGGTCAGACAAGGAGAGTAGGCAACGTACGGACAGATAAAGTACAAAGACAGAAGGCTGATTCAGTGTTAAGTTCAGGCAGAGGCGGCAACAGGAATCAGATGGGCAGAGGTACAGAATCAACAAGCAGGAGAATAGTCAAAGGAAGCAAAAGGTCATAACAGATAATACAATGCAATTAGTACTTTAAGCTATCAACAGAATCTGGCTAAGTGTGCATCCCCAGCTCCAGCTGGTTCTAGCACACTTTGGGATCTGACTAAGGTCTGAGCGCTAACGCGTTAGCATTCACAACAGCAGACATGGAGCAACTGACAGGCTAGTACTATATATACAGAGATGCCCCCATCACTCAGCCAATCCAAAGTACCGTTGGAGTCAGCTGACTTGGCAGATCAGCTGACTCCCCTTCTATTCGCATAAAGGTCCTGTCGCCTGGCGTGCGCGTAGCCCTCAATCTATGCGCAATAGAAGGACCAGGCAGAGCAGCAGCATGATACACGAAGATAGCCGCCATGCCGCTTGCCTCTGCGGCGGTATCTCCGCTATCTATTACAGCTCCTCACGCTGTCTATCAATGGGAGCCAATGTGATTGGCTCTCCATGATCACATGGTCAGGAGCCAATGAAAGTGGCTCCTGACCGGCTTACAGAGCTCTCCATCTTATAGATGGCAGAGCGAGCGAATTGCGGCGGTGCAGAGCGGCGAGATCGGCGGTAACGGCGGGGACATGTCATTCATCATGAATCTACGTCCAGTCAGAACGGCAGCTGGACGTAGATTCAAACTGTGTCGGTCCAGAACCAGTTAATAATGGAACGGAAGAAGAGGATGATGGTTGGCACTGTTCACAAATCCATTCATTATATCTTGGTGCAGTTGGTGACAAGACGTACAAACAGTAGGGACAAAGTACCGTCATTGCAAAGCGTGCAGGGGGATGATAATGAGCCTGATGGCCGTTTCACACTGTCTTGCTTCTACGGAGGCTACATAGAGACCGATGTGATTTTTTTCTCCAAATGAAAACGCGGGTCCTGCAGCATTTTGGAGGCGCTCTAAAAAGCGTTAGAACAGAGCGATTTTCCGGGCGTTTATTTTTTTTCTAAAAAGCTGTTCACTTCTATACAATACAATACAATACAATAACATTTCTATAGCGCTTTTCTCCCATAGGACTCGAAGCGCTTAGGCTCTCTCAGATTCAGTAATTAGTAGTAGGATGAAGTATTCACACAACAAAAGTTATATTTCTGCAAATGCCAAACTGAACAGGTGGGTTTTCAGTCTGGATTTAAACACGTCCAGGGATGGAGCTGTCCTGATCTGCTGAGGTAAGGAGTTCCAAAACGTAGGGGCAGCATGACAGAAGGCTCTGGGACTAAACGTTTCCAAGTGGACTCTGGGTATGACTAGATTATTAGAACCTGTTGATCTGAGAATGCGGGAATTGCTACGTAGCTGCAACATATCTTTCATGTATCCAGGGCCTAGATTATTCAGGGATTTAAATGTCAGTAGGCCGATCTTGAATAGGACCCTCTCAGCTCAAACTGCGAAAAAATGAAAAATTGCTATACCAAAATCAGGGCTGGTTCTCTCATGAAGCAAGGTGAAACAATTGCATTACATGCAGAGATTATAGGGGCAGCATGTTTGTACTGTGTTTACACTAACAGCATGCAGTCAGAGTAGGAGGAGCAGTGAGAGGAGAGCGAGGTGAAGAGGTCATCATTGGGGACAAGCAGCTTGTTGTGCTGTGTGAGGAGTCTGACAGTGAGTGAGGAAGGGGGAGGCAGGAGAGCATCATTGGGGAAAAGCAGCTTGTTGTGCTGTGTGAGGAGTCTGACAGTGAGTGAGGAGGGGGGAGGCAGGAGAGCATCATTGGGGAAAAGCAGCTTGTTGTGCTGTGTGAGGAGTCTGACAGTGAGTGAGGAGGGGGTAGGCAGGAAAGCATCATTCAGGAAAAGCAGTTTGTTGTGCTGTGTAAGGAGTCAGACAGTGAGAGAGGAGGAAGGAGAGCATCATTTGGGAAAAGCAGCTTGTTGTGCTGTGTGAGGAGTCTGACAGTGAGTGAGGAAGGGGGAGGCAGGAGAGCATCATTGGGGAAAAGCAGCTTGTTGTGCTGTGTGAGGAGTCTGACAGTGAGTGAGGATGGGGGAGGCAGGAGAGCATCATTGGGGAAAAGCAGCTTGTTGTGCTGTGTGAGGAGTCTGACAGTGAGTGAGGAGGGGGTAGGCAGGAAAGCATCATTCGGGAAAAGCAGTTTGTTGTGCTGTGTAAGGAGTCAGACAGTGAGAGAGGAGGAAGGAGGAAGGAGAGCATCATTTGGGAAAAGCAGCTTGTTGTGCTGTGTGAGGAGTCTGACAGTGAGTGAGGAGGGGGGAGGCAGGAGAGCATCATTGGGGAAAAGCAGCTTTCTGTGCTGTGTGAGAAGTCTGACAGTGAGTGAGGAGGGGGAGGCAGGAGAGCATCATTTGGGAAAAGCAACTTGTTGTGCTGTGTGAGGAGTCTGACAGTGAGTGAGGAGGGGGAAGGCAGGAGGCAGCAGTGTTTCATTTGATTTGCACAGCGGAAGAGAAGAGGTGGCACTGCTGTCCCACATTGGCTGGGAATTGAACCCAGGTCTCAGTGTGTGGTATGTAACTGACTTAACCACTATACCACCAAAACTACATGCTGAAGTCAGCCTAGCATGTACCATTATGGTCAATCCAAGAGAAAAATTAGCATGCTTAAGGATTTGTAGCATGTCAAAAACCAACTCACATTGTGACACACATTGTGAGTAGCCAACTCACATTGACATGCTACAAATGATACATTGCGACATGCTACAAATCCCTAAGCAAGCTAATTTTTCTCTTGGATTGATCATAATGGTACATGCTAGGCTGGCTTCAGCATGTAGTGTTGGTGGTATAGTGGTTAAGTCAGTTACCTACCACAAGCAATGAATATATAAAGTCAGCGCAGGTCTATAGTAATACAGCTTTCGTCATTTTCTGGTATACAGGATCTTCAAACAAAAGGGTAAAGAAGCAAGGCTTACCAGATTCCGACAACCCACATTATAAGGTTGTAAACGAGTTTGATATATGGTCCGCAGAACTTTCAAATGGTGTCGTTTCACCAGCGATGTTGCACACCACAAATTCCTCCGGAATATAGTAGATGTCCTGAGGTCGCAGAGACTCACCAAAGGAGAGTCCAGTAGGATAGTGACATGAAAGAGATGCACGGCACATCTAAGTGTAAACCGTCTTTATTACATAACAAGTAAAACAATTTAAAAACAAGGATAAAAGAAAAACTCACATACGGGGCCCGTGCACTGGGAACCAGAAGACCTCAAATAAAATGGTGCCGCCTGTCGCCTTCCCAGACCGGTTTCGCAATCTTGCATCATCAGGGAAGAAAACCCCCTCTTCTCCCCTTTTCTCCCCTGATGACGCAAGATTGCGAAACCGGTCGGGAAGGCGACAGGCGGCACCATTTTATTTGAGGTCTTCTATTGACCATTTAATGCGCGCTACTTTTTCGGGGTTCCCAGTGCACGGGCCCCGTATGTGAGTTTTTCTTTTATCCTTGTTTCTAAATTGTTTTACTTGTTATGTAATAAAGACGGTTTACACTTAGATGTACTACTGGACTCCCCTTTGGCGAGTCTCTGCGGCCTCAGGATATCTACTATATTCCGGAGGAATCTGTGGTCTGCAACATCGCTGGTGAAACGACACCATTTGAAAGTTCCGCGGACCATCTATCAAACTCGTTTACAACCTTATAATGTGGATTGTTGGAGTATAGTAAGCCTTGCTTCTTTATCTTTTTGTTCGAAGATCCTGTATACCAGAAAATGACGAAAGCTGTATTACTATAGACCTGAGCTGACTTTATATATTCATCTTGATAAACAGGCTACAGGAATACTGCGGCATTGATGGCATAGTACTTCAGTGGTTCCAATCCTTCTTGAGTGGCAGAACCCACAAAGTGTCTATGGGGCCCTTCCTGTCCACCCCTGTAACACTTAAGTATGGGGTGCCCCAGGGCTCAATCCTCTCTCCCCTGCTTTTCACGATTTACATGCTACCGTTGGGAAAACTTATCCAAAAACATGGCCTGACATACCACTGCTATGCAGACGACACCCAACTATATCTTTCCTTCAAGCCTGGTGTGACAGACCCAACTCTAACTATAAACACCTGCTTACGTGAACTACAGCAATGGATGAATGACAACTGGCTGAAACTAAATTCAGACAAAACTGAAGTCCTTCTGATTGGAGGGCAGAGCATGATAACAAAACAACTTAACTTGCAGTCTTCACCACTGGGAATAGGAGGCACGGATCTACGCAGCTCTGATCATGTGCGTAGCCTGGGAGTTCTAATTGATGGGGATTTAAACTTCAGAACTCAAATCTCTGCTGTGGTGAAATCATCCTATTTTCACCTGAAGAACATTGCAAAAATCAAGCACCTCATACCCCCAGAAGATCTGCCAACCTTAGTCCACGCCTTCATCACATCCCGACTGGACTACTGCAATGCTCTCTACACTGGCCTTCCAAAAAAGGCCTTGTACCAGCTACAGCTGATACAGAATACTGCTGCCAGACTGCTAACCAACCAACCCCGTCACTGCCACATAACGCCAGTCCTGCATTCCCTTCACTGGCTACCTATAGAATGGAGGGTCCTATTCAAGATCGGCCTACTGACATTTAAATCCCTGAATAATCTAGGCCCTGGATACATGAAAGATATGTTACAGCTGCGAAGCAATCCCCGCATTCTCAGATCCACAGGTTCTAATAATCTAGTCATACCCAGAGTCCACTTAGAAACTTTTGGTCCCAGAGCCTTCTGTCATGCTGCCCCTACGTTTTGGAACTCCTTACCTCAACAGATCAGGACAGCCCCATCCCTGGATGTGTTTAAATCCAGACTGAAAACCCACCTGTTCAGTCTGGCATTTGCAGAAATATAACTTTTGTTGTGTGAATACTTCATCCTACTAATTACTGAATCTGAGAGAGCCTAAGCGCTTTGAGTCCTATGGGAGAAAAGCGCTATAGAAATGTTATTGTATATTGAATTGTATATTGCTTGTGTGGACTTTTGGACATTGTCCTTCTCGGCTGCGGTCGCCTTCTGCCTTGGCGCTGACACTTGTTGTTTAGTTACCTACCACACACTGAGACCTGGGTTCAATTCCCAGCCCAGCCTGGGTTCAATTCCCAGCCAATGTGAGTTGGTTTTTGACATGCTGCAAATCCTTAAGCACGCTAATTTTTCTCTTGGATTGATCATAATGGTACATGCTGCTAGGCTGGCTTCAGCATGTAGTGTTGGTGGTGGTTTAGTGGTTAAGTCAGTTACCTACCACACACGGAGACCTGGGTTCAATTTCCAGCCCAGCCTAGGTTTAATTCCCAGCCACGGTATGTAAGCTGGCTTTTGGAATACTACAATTCCCTGGAAAATGAGACCCTCTCCCTCCGGGAGGAGGGAGGAAGGGAGGGACTATGGGCCACCATATAGGATAAATAAGGTTACTTTAGTAATTTTTTCAATTTTTCCAACGGAATCCGGAATGGCGCGGAATTTCGTACAAATCCGGCGGCATTTTCATAGCGACGGAATTTAACACTGACGGAATCCGTGATTTCCGGCGGAACTGAATTTGCTCTTTCCGATCATCCCTAATCAGTAGGCACATGCTGAAATCGCTCTGAAAAATCACTTCAAAAACCGCTCAGCGTTTGCGATTAAGCTACAGATTTTTTTTTATGTGCACCAGCCCTTAGTCTGGGAAGTTTGAGCATTTGTTAGCTGCAAAAGTAAAGCAAATTTCTTCAACTCAAAATGCTTCGCCAGATGGACGGCCACCCCAAAAAATGATAGTTTATTTATAACATTTGCTGTCTTTTTAATTAAACATTTTTAAATGTTTCCTTTTAGTGCTAAACACAATAAGTAAACAGCACAAACATGTTTAAAAAATAAATAAATCAATAAAAAAGAACTATTTAAAGGGAAAATCTAACCAACATTTAAAACCTGACCTTTCAGAGGAGACGAATGAGGTCAGGTGATTTGCCCCAACAAAGAGACTGTCAGCTGACTCCTCCCCAACTCCTCCTAGATTTCCTCATGTGTGGGTGTAATTGGGATTGGGGGAGGAGTCTAAACAGTACATTTATTATTATGTGCCTTTAAAAAATGGGGGGCTGATGTAGGGCTTTGAACACGGTTTCAATTAAATACCGCTCACCTCATCCCAGCAAGCTAAAAAAAAAAAAAAAGTGCAGGTTTTCCAAAATTTGCTTAACCTCCCCGGCGTTCTATTGAGATCGCCAGGGAGGCTGCGGGAGGGTTTTTTTTTAATTAAAAAAAAACTATTTCATGCAGCCAACTGAAAGTTGGCTGCATGAAAGCCCACTAGAGGGCGCTCCGGAGGCGTTCTTCCGATCGCCTCCGGCGCCCAGAATAAACAAGGAAGGCCGCAATGAGCGGCCTTCCTTGTTTTGCTTAGATCGTTGCCATAGCGACGAGCGGAGTGACGTCATGGACGTCAGCCGACGTCCTGACGTCAGCCGCCTCCGATCCAGCCCTTAGCGCTTTTTGTTCCGGCTGCGCAGGGCTCAGGCGGCTAGGGGGGCCCTCTTTCGCCGCCGCTCGCGGCGAATCGCCGCAGAGCGGCGGCGATCAGGCAGCACACGCGGCTGGCAAAGTGCCGGCTGCGTGTGCTGCACTTTATTTGAAGAAAATCGGCCCAGCAGGGCCTGAGCGGCAGCCTCCGGCGGTGATGGACGAGCTGAGCTCGTCCATACCGCTCAGGAGGTTAAAGAGGATCTGTCAGCCATACTGTCTGTCAGCCAAAACGCACATATATATAAGTGGACAAATACTTGCTCTACTTACATAACATATGTATTGCTCTGTCCACATTTTAATTTCAGTGATTTTTCTACAGTAAAAAAAGAGAAAATCCTTCTTAGCATTTCCCATTCTAACTGTGGCTATTTTGAAGCCAACCCTGATGTCATTTCCTGCCCTACTCTCCTCTGCCCGATTTGCCCGCCCTCCACTATAGAAAGTGCATTGTCTCAGCATGAGAAATATTGGCCCATCAGAGAGGAACAGAGGTGTGGGAGGAGAAAACAGGAGGGAAAGAGACTTCAGCCAATCAGGCTGCATTAGTTAAGTCTGAGGGGAGGTAGAGAAGCAAAAAAGGACAACCTAGCATGCTTTGCAACTTCCTTTTTGTATACCAAATTTTGTGTGTACCAAATAAGAGTCAGGTAAACTGGGGAATGATCATTTATCAACAAGAAAAGTAATAGAGATTTTAACTTTTGGATTGCCTGGTTAGCATCCTTATTACTTGTTTACCAGATAAAAATAAAGAATTGATTTTTGATTTTATGCCCAACAGTTACGCTTTAAAGGACCACTATTGCTAAAAATTTTAAAATTTAAAATACACGTGTAAACATACTTGTATGAAGTACATTCCTCCCTGATTAAAATGCACCATGAATTACTTTTCTCCTATGTTGCTGTAGAAATATAACAGATCTGACAGGTTTTTGCACTAGTCTGTCTCCTCAGGGGGATCCTCAGTATCTCTTTTATTCTTCACAAAAGCAATCCCTAGAAAGGATCAACACAATTGAACGCTATTTTGGCAGTTGGACAGAGCAACTGCCATCTACTCAGTCAGTGCTTTTAAGAATAAAGTAAACCCTGAGAACCCCCTGTGAGTAGATGGAGCAGTTCAAATCTGTCAGATCTGTCACCTTCTTATTGCCTACTCTAAGTGACAGCAACGTAGGAAAAAATAAATGTAGAGTGCATTTCATTATAGAACAAACGTACATTTTATACGTATGCATACAAATGTAATTTAAATGTTACAATTTTTGGGGCTGGTGGTCATTTAAAGGACACTTGACCTGAGGCAAAGATACCTTGAGGCCTCATTCCCACTACTGCGCTTCTGTCCGCTTTTCAGCAACATGTATCAATCTGTAACATTGATGTGCTGATAAAAAGCGGACAGAAGCGGACAGAAGTGCACTCAGAGCTCGTTTCCATTAAAGCGCAGAACCCTGTGTCACATTTTACACAAGGGGAAACATCTTCTCTGGGGGTTCCGTGCTCTTCCTGATATCGCATGCTGTTACCACCCCGCACCCGATCAATCCTGTTGGCCCTACATCTTTCAGCATGTCCGATCCATACATGTGACCAATTTTGCCCGAAATTGGTCGCATCTGTAAGAAACTATACGTTGGTTGCTATTGGCAACAACACTACACCTTTTGCTCTGGCACCAGCAACTCATTAGAGCTGCAACTCACAGGAAGTGAGATAACTTGACTCTCATCACAGCAACAGCATAGGAGTAGTGTTGGGCGAACAGTGTTCGCCACTGTTCGGGTTCTGCAGAACATCACCCTGTTCGGGTGATGTTCGGGTTCGGCCGAACACCTGATGGTGTTCGGCCAAACTGTTCGGCCATATGGCCGAACTAAGAGCGCATGGCCGAACGTTACCCGAACGTTCGGCTAGCGCTGTGATTGGCCGAACGGGTCACGTGTAGTGTTGGGCGAACATCTAGATGTTCGGGTTCGGGCCGAACATGGCCGAACTCCGAACATAATGGAAGTCAATGGGGACCCGAACTTTCGTGCTTTGTAAAGCCTCCTTATATGCTACATACCCCAAATTTACAGGGTATGTGCACCTTGGGAGTGGGTACAAGAGGAAAAACAAATTTAGCAAAAAGAGCTTATAGTTTTTGAGAAAATCGATTTTAAAGTTTCAAAGGGAAAACTGTCTTTTAAATGCGGGAAATGTCTGTTTTCTTTGCACAGGTAACATGCTTTTTGTCGGCATGCAGTCATAAATGTAATACATATAAGAGGTTCCAGGAAAAGGGACCGGTAACGCTAACCCAGCAGCAGCACACGTGATGGCAGAGGAGGAGGGTGGCGCAGGAGGAGAAGGCCACGCTTTGAGACACAACAACCCAGGCCTTGCATGAGGACAAGAAGCGTGCGGATAGCAATTTGCATTTTGTCGCCATGCAGTCATAAATGTAATACAGATGAGAGGTTCAATAAACAGGGACCGGAAACGCTAACCCATCACAGATGTTCATTGTTCATGTTACTTGGTTGGGGACCGGGAGTGTTGCGTAGTCGTTTCCAATCCAGGATTGATTCATTTTAATTTGAGTCAGACGGTCTGCATTTTCTGTGGAGAGGCGGATACGCCGCCGATCTGTGACGATGCCTCCGGCAGCACTGAAACAGCGTTCCGACATAACGCTGGCTGCCGGGCAAGCCAGCACCTCTATTGCGTACATTGCCAGTTTGTGCCAGGTGTCTAGCTTCGATACCCAATAGTTGAAGGGTGCAGATGGATTGTTCAACACAGCTACGCCATCTGACATGTAGTCCTTGACCATCTTCTCCAGGCGATCGGTGTTGGAGGTGGATCTGCACGCTTGCTGTTCTGTGTGCTGCTGCATGGGTGTCAGAAAATGTTCCCACTCCAAGGACACTGCCGATACCATTCCCTTTTGGGCACTAGCTGTGGCTTGTGTTGTTTGCTGCCCTCCTGGTTGTCCTGGGTTTGTGGGAGTCAGTCTGTCGGCGTACAACTGGCTAGAGGAGGGGGAGGATGTCAATCTCCTCTCTAAAGTCTCCACAAGGGCCTGCTGGTATTCTTCCACTTTGACCTGTCTGGCTCTTTCTTCAAGCAGTTTTGGAACATTGTGTTTGTACCGTGGATCCAGAAGGGTATAAACCCAGTAATTGGTGTTGTCCAGAATGCTTACAATGCGTGGGTCGCGTTCAATGCAGTCCTAGGCCGAAGAGGTCATAGCCTAGGGTCACAAAACCTGTTTATTTGGGCAATTTCAATGGTGGCGAGTCTGACGTACATAAATCGCAGCAATGGCCGTTAGCAACGTCTGAATCTCACGAAATGTCTCATGCAGGTAGAAGACATATTGTTAGACTTGGGCTCCAAAGATGGGTTCCCTACATCTCTGCAAACCACCCTTCTGGATCCACGGTAACAACACAATGTTCCAAAACTGCTTGAAGAAAGAGCCAGACAGGTCAAAATGGAAGAATACCAGCAGGCCCTTGTGGTGACTTTAGAGAGGAGATTGACATCCTCCCCCTCCTCTAGCCAGTTGTACGCCGACAGACTGACTTCCGCAAACCCAGGACGACCAGGAGGGCAGCAAACAACACAAGCCGCAGCTAGTGCCCAAAAGGGAATGGTATCGGCAGTGTCCTTGGAGTGGGAAAATTTTCTGACACCTATGCAGCAGCACACAGAACAGCAAGCGTGCAGATCCACCTCCAACACCGATCGCCTGGAGAAGATGGTCAAGGACTACATGTCAGATGGCGTAGCTGTGTTGAACAATCCATCTGCACCCTTCAACTATTGGGTATCGAAGCTAGACACCTGGCACAAACTGGCAATGTACGCAATAGAGGTGCTGGCTTGCCCGGCAGCCAGCGTTATGTCGGAACGCTGTTTCAGTGCTGCCGGAGGCATCGTCACAGATCGGCGGCGTATCCGCCTCTCCACAGAAAATGCAGACCGTCTGACTCAAATTAAAATGAATCAATCCTGGATTGGAAACGACTACGCAACACTCCCGGACCCCAACCAAGTAACATGAACAATGAACATCTGTGATGGGTTAGCGTTTCCGGTCCCTGTTTATTGAACCTCTCATCTGTATTACATTTATGACTGCATGGCGACAAAATGCAAATTGCTATCCGCACGCTTCTTGTCCTCATGCAAGGCCTGGGTTGTTGTGTCTCAAAGCGTGGCCTTCTCCTCCTGCGCCACCCTCCTCCTCTTCCATCACGTGTGCTGCTGCTGGGTTAGCGTTACCGGTCCCTTTTCCTGGAACCTCTTATATGTATTACATTTATGACTGCATGCCGACAAAAAGCATGTTACCTGTGCAAAGAAAACAGACATTTCCCGCATTTAAAAGACAGTTTTCCCTTTGAAACTTTAAAATCGATTTTCTCAAAAACTATAAGCTCTTTTTGCTAAATTTGTTTTTCCTCTTGTACCCACTCCCAAGGTGCACATACCCTGTAAATTTTGGGTATGTAGCATGTAAGGAGGCTTTACAAAGCACAAAAGTTCGGGTCCCCATTGACTTCCATTATGTTCGGAGTTCGGGTCGAACACCCGAACATCGCGGCGATGTTCGGCCTGTTCGGCCCGAACCCGAACATCTAGATGTTCACCCAACACTACATAGGAGATAGAACTTCTTAGGCGTCCTCAAAGTTTAGGAGTTTATTCAGTAAACAGTACATGTGGTTACATCTTAGCAAAGCAGATTGTTCTGTAGTAAGACCTCTTTGCGTTACATCTCTTGATTCCATTCCTGGTGAATGGTAATCAGTCTTTATCTTCAGTCTATACTACGTTACATCTAGGCTACGTGATATCTAGACTACGTTGCTCTTAGTCCTATATACAACATACAGTTAGATAAGATGACAAGACATATATATAAAAGTAAAGGGTTATAGCCAGCAGTTACAGGAAGCTGAAAGAGTGACTCTCGGCAGCCTGTCACCTGCTTTAATACTGATCACTAAAGATTTAAATGTGACATAATCTGAGCCATACCCCCAAGCCTACAATTGGCTCAGTCCCTCGTGGTATCATGACACGCACAGTTGTTACTACGCATGGCCTGGAAAGTCCCATGTTCCAGGCACCAGTCATCTTGTTCTGAAACATAACTGATGTTTACAGAACAAGACTGCCTATCTGTCTGTACATCAGGTAGATAAACTCTTTAACCTTGGCTGGTTCTGTGTAAGGCACAAACACCCATGTTCCAGTGTTTCTAGAAATACTGTGTGAAGGGAGACTCTGCACATCAAGTCTTTTAACTAAACTCAGTTCAGGTAACTGAGGCCTACGACTTCAATCATATAATACTTAAATTATAACAGCATAGTTGAACAGGCATGCTTTTAGCGGCCCTGATTTTCATCCGATTATAATAATCGAATTAGATGGTCGATCGGCCGCCAAGTCCCCTCATGTATGGCCACCTTTAGTGTTTTGTTGTTGGATTGCTAAAATCAGCAATTGTATACTTTATGTTATATACATAGACACGGTCTGTTGAAAGATTTGGTTTTTGCGTAAGATATTCGGCAGACTTTAAACGGCTACTTACCAGCATGAGGCAGGTTTTATGCTCTCGAATCACAGCACAGCATCCTAGAAAGCCTGTAACCATGACGATACTTCCGGCGAATAGCAGAATGTACGCAGATACGGACAGGGTGCTGTTGGCAAGGAACACTATATAACTGCTTTTCTCCACCAAAGTCCAAATACCCATGGCTATGACAGCGGCCCCACCGATCTGTTCAAGGAGGTGAGATAAAAAAACAAAAACTTAACATATGCACTATATACCTGTTATTATTACGCGCATCATCAACTATCCTATAAATGCGGTTTCCCCAATCTTTATTTCCTGTTACCATCATATACTCCACAGCTCTCTGAAGTGCCCAGTACGGGCAGGGCAGCAGTTTGCTGCCCTGACATTACTGGACATTATGGTCTAAAAGCGGTCTAAAAGTGTTGTAATTTTTTGCACCCTTTCAGACCCTAACACCTGGAAAAAAATCCTGCTGCCAGGGAGACTGTGCAGCAGTTTGACAATCGCTCACCTCCCTGGGCTCCCGTGCTGCAGTTATGCCTCCATCCTCCGAGTGGCGCTGCAACTCTAAAGTAAAATTGTCGGCTGTCGTCATGACGACTGCCGGTGCTCTCACCAGGAGGAACTAGAGCCCCGGAGGAGTGGAAGAAGAATGGCGGGCAGCCGGCTGACTTTGGGATCCCCCGTAGAAATGCCTGCCTGCGTGCTATACTCTGCACAGAGCCTCCAGCGGCTACCCCGAGCAGAGGTCGGGATTACCACTCTTAGCTGCGGTTTTCCGCCCCGAACCTAGCTCGGGATTACCGCCAAGGAGGTTAAATACGCACCCTTGTCTCTGCTAATGAGCATTGGTGTGTTTCTGGAAGCTGCCCTTTAACCCTTTAGCAGCCAATGTATTTAGAGGCTTGCGATTATTCCAGGCCAATTTTATTTTAGCACAATTTTTTTTTTATTTCTTATTTGTTACATTTCCTTTGCTTCCAATTAGTACTGCTGTAATGTGTATGTATGGCCACTTGCCACTAGGGGGCAGTGTGAGACAATAACAGAGGATGTCTGCTTTCAGTTTCTATATGTTCTGCTAGCAGAGAGAGATCAAAGCATTCCAAGAATTTACAGCATGACAAGTTCTGCCGGCTGAGGACAAAAGCAGAGCACTTCTCTCAAACAAGATAACTCTGTATAAGCTGCTAATGGGTTAATGATAAAATCTTAATTGCACAATCTTATCACTTCTATGTAAAAGGAGGGGCTTCCTAAAGTATCAGTTTAAAATATATTCAGCCAGTTTACCCTTCTACTACTACTAGGAACCAGAGGATGGAGTGGATCAAGATGGAGTCCCAGAAAAAAAACGTATTTCATTTATTTACAGAATAAACAAAAACACTACCAAAAGATTGCGTTTTACTGCGTCCATTATTGACAATAATATTTACATTTTTTGAAAGTATCTAAAAGCATTACACAATATACACGGAGTGGCCAGTGGACTGAAAATTGGCCAATGTATAGTATATAGCTGTTATTTAACCATTTCAGCCCACGGGTAGTTTTCACCTTATGGACGAGAGGAATTTTCCCATTTCAGTGCTCCTTCCCTTCATTCCCCAATAACTTTATCACTACTTATCACAATGATCTATATCTTTTTTTATTTTTTTCTCTCACCACCAATTAGGCTTTCTTTGGATGGTACATGGTCATTTTAATGGGAATAATAAGAAAAAATTGGAAAAAAAATATTATTTTTCAGTTTTCGGCCATTATAGTTTTAAAATAAAACATAAAACTGGATGATAGCCACACATTTAATTTGCCCATTTGCCCTGGTTATTGCAAAGTTTAAAGGGAACCTGAGACGAAACACCCTCATGTATTTTTCCATATATATCAGTGTGAACATTAGAGAAAACACCTACCCTGCTTTCTGTTTCATCCTTCACTGCTCAGCCTGCTTGTTAGCAGCCCTGATAAAATCCCCAACTGAGCATTCATTCTGGCTATCCTCAGGAATCATTATAGCTGAGTCATTATAGCAGAGCCATAAGGGGGCAGGCTTGAGCTTGAAAAGACATCAGAGAAGACAGACTTGGCTTTAATGATTACTGAGCAAAGCCAGACTGAATGCTCAGTCTGGGATTTTATCAGAGAAGATAACACGTAGGCTGAGCAGTGAAGAATGAAAAAGAGAGCAGGGTAGATGTTTTTTCTAATGTCCCCACTGATATTCAGTATATGGTAATGGTAAAATACATGAGGGTGCTTCGTCTCTGGTTCACTTTAACCACTTCACCCCAAGGCGGTTTTTACTCTAACGGACAAGATTTTCACCTTTCAGTGCTCATCCCTTTCATTTACCAATAGCTTAATCACTACTAATCATAATGAAATGATCTATAGCTTGTTTTTTTCACCACCAATTGGGCTTTTTGGGGTTGACATTTGATTTCAGTAATTACTTTATTTTCTATGCATTTTAAAGGGAAATACAAGGAAAAAATGAAAAAATACACTATTTCTCCAATTTAATCCCCTGTGGTCTTAATATAAACACTGCTACTGTAAATAAAACCCACACAATGTATCTGCCTATTTGTCCTGGTTATCACAACATTTTAATTATGTCCCTAGTACAAAGTATGGTGACAATATATTATTTTGAAATAAAGGTGTATTTTTTTGGTGTTTTTTTTCCCACTATTTTCACGCGCACAGCGGCAGCAACACTGTCTGACTTATAAAAACGTCCTGGGGCCATTAAGAGGCTCCAGCAGGACATTTTTATAAATCAGCATGTCATTAAGTGGTTAAATTATATCTCTAG
The DNA here is from genome assembly GCF_040937935.1 of Hyperolius riggenbachi. Taxonomy (NCBI): domain Eukaryota; kingdom Metazoa; phylum Chordata; class Amphibia; order Anura; family Hyperoliidae; genus Hyperolius; species Hyperolius riggenbachi. Next base: position 506,800,124 of record NC_090648.1, read on the forward strand.
TACACAGTAGCGTCCCTATCATAGGGCGCAGGGGGGCGGGGCGCACCGGGTGTCAGACACCCAGGGGGTGTCACCACGACCCCCCACAGCAGCACAGCAGGAGGGTGAAAGCAGCGCTAGAAGGAGGGGCAGTGGGGGCAGCGGTGGGGAGGGGGGAAATATCCCCCCCTCCCTCACCTGGGACCCCTCCTTCTGCCTCTCTCCCCCTCCATAGCTAATTGTCGGGAAGTGCGGGGTGGCCGGAGGCGTGCTGAGAATTACTCACCTCATTTCCGCGTTCCAAGCGTGGAGCGCAGCCGCAGCGTCATGTCGTTACAGGTCTCCGCCTTCAATGCCGCCCACTGTGCTTCCTGATTAGTGGAAGCACAGTGGGCGGCATTGAAGACGGAGACCAGTAACGACATGACGCTGCGGCTGCGCTCCACGCTTGGAACGCGGAAATGAGGTGAGTAATTCTCAGCACGCCTCCGGCCACCCCGCACTTCCCGACTATTAGTTATGGAGGGGAGAGAGGCAGAAGGAGGGGTCCCAGGTGAGGGAGGGGGGGGGATATTTCCCCCCTCCCCACCGCTGCCCCCACTGCCCCTCCTTCTAGCGCTGCTTTCACCCTCCTGGGGGCAACTATACTAGCTATACTTAATGGGGGCAACTATACTGGCTCGGGGCAACTATACTAGCTATACTGGGGCATATATACTAGCTATACTTACTGGGGGCAACTATACTGGCTGGGGGCAACTATACTAGCTATACTGGGGGCAACTATACTAGCTATACTTACTTGGGGCAACTATACTGGCTGGGGGCAACTACACTAGCTATACTTACTGGGGGCAACTACACTAGCTATACTTACTGGGGGCAACTATACTAGCTATACTGGCGGGGGGCAACTATACTAGCTATACTTACTGGGGGCAACTATACTAGCTATACTGGCAGGGGGCAACTATACTAGCTATACTTACTGGGGGCAACTATACTAGCTATACTGGCTGGGGGCAACTATACTGGCGGGGGGCAACTAAACTAGCTATACTTACTGCGGGCAACTATACTAGCTATACTGGCTGGGGGCAACTATACTGGCGGGGGGCAACTAAACTAGCTATACTTACTGGGGGCAACTATACTAGCTATACTGGCGGGGGGCAACTATACTAGCTATACTGGCTGGGGGCAACTATACTAGCTATACTGGCTGGGGGCAACTATACTAGCTATACTTACTGGGGGCAACTATACTAGCTATACTTACTGGGGGCAACTATACTAGCTATACTGGCTGGGGGAAACTATACTAGCTAAACTGGGGGCCACTATACAAGCTGTACTGGGGACTACTATACTACCTACACTGGCTCCTGGCGCTACCTAAACTAGGGGGCACCTCTCACTACCTAAACTATCTAGGCCAGCCAGCCCAACATCACCACCAGCCAACCAGCCCAGAATCGCTGGCAAAAAGGCCACAGCACCACCCCCAGTCAGGCCAGTATTTACTTCAACCAGCCAGGCACAGCCACAGCATCACCGCCAGCCAGCCCAGCCACAGCATCACCGCCAGTCAGGCCACAGCATCACCGCCAGCCAGCCAGCCCAGCCACAGCATCACCGCCAGCCAGCCCAGCCACAGCATCATCGCCAGTCAGGCCACAGCATCACCGCCAGTCAGGCCACAGCATCACCGCCAGCCAGGCCACAGCATCACTGCCAGGCCTTTCAGTCCACACAGTATTGCCAGCCAGGCACAGCAGCCAGTAGAGGAGAATTCAGAAGCCAGGTGAGAGGTGTCTACCATATTAAGGGGGCATTCTGCCCATTTATGTGAAATGCTGTCTATTTATGTGCCTTATGATTGCTGAATTTGTCTTGTTGGGGGCCTCATGATTGCTGAATTTGTCTTGTTGGTGGCCTCATGATTTGTTGGGTGCCTCAAGATTTCTGAATTTGTCTTGTTGGGGGCCTCATGGTTGCTGAATTTGTCTTGTTGGGGGCCTCATGATTGCTGAATTTGTCTTGTTGGGGGCCTCATGGTTACTGAATTTGTCTTGTTGGGGGCCTCATGGTTACTGAATTTGTCTTGTTGGGGGCCTCATGATTGCTGAATTTGTCTTGTTGGGGGTCACATGATTGCTAACTGTGAGACTATGGGAAAAGCTGAATCATAATCATATGAGACAATAGCCTTAAACCTACTTTTTTAGCTTTTTAAAACAGAAAATAAAACTGGGGGGAGGGGGTTTCTAAAACAATACATTTTTCAGGAGTAGGATGGATGAAATTGTTTATCTTCACAGTTTATTTTCAACTTGGATTTTCCATAATGTTCACGTATGAGTTTGTATTTAGTTTAAATTGCTGTTGGCACTTTGCGATAGATAAGTGACTTTTGGGTTGCAGTTTGGGCACTCGGCCTCCAAAAGGTTCGCCACCACTGTCCTAATCTAATGTACCACCATTGGTAAGTTCATGTAAATTTGTCTCCACCCGTGACCACACCCACATTTTGGTCCATGACCACACCCATTTTTCAGCGCAGCCGCACAATGTAGCCCCATTTTTCGGCTAAGCGTGCCGCACGTTGTCTTCCTGATTGGGGGGGGGGGGGGGGGGGTGTCTGTGGATAATCAGCACCGGGTGCCAAATACCCTAGGTACGCCACTGGGATGTATGGTGACAATATTTTATTTGTAAATAAAGGTGCATTTTTTCAGTTTTACATCCATCACTAATCACAAGCCCATAATTTAATAGTAATATACCCTCCTGACATACATATTAAAAAAAAAGAATGTATTCCCTAATGAATGTAGGTGTAATTTTACTATTTGCCCACAAGATATCCTTGTGCATTATTTCCAATAAGCGTACAATAAGTACACTAAATAGGAAATAATGCATTACAGTGTTACTTTGGAAGTGATGCAGGCATCCATCCATGCCTGGGAACAAAGTTCCCATTTGGTAATCTAACGATCGGCGGCCGGAGCAGTGGAAGCGAGCGAACGGGTGGCACTATTTAAGAATGAACACTGTTTTAAAGAGACACTGAAGCGAGAAAAAAAATGAAATCGTGAATTGGTTGTGTACTATGAATAATTACTAGAAGATTAGCAGCAAAGAAAATATTCTCATACTTTTATTTTCAGGTATATAGTGTTTTTTCTAACATTGCATCATTCTATAATATGTGCAAATTACACAACACTCAGCATTCAAAATGAGTCTTTCAGAGCAGTCTGTGAAATAATGACCTCTCCTTTAGCAGAGAAAAAGTAAACAGTTTACTTACAGTTGAGATAATAAAAGTCAGATAACAGCCCTCTCCAGGACTAACTTAGTCGGAGAGCTTAATGGCTTGTTTGCATAGAGATAACAACTGGAGTTTCTCAACTCTTCCTGTACTGGAAACAATTACACTGATGTATCTGATCTTAATGTTTTATTTCTTAGCTGTACTACACATACAAATCATAATATCATACTTTTTTTTCCGCTTCAGTGTCTCTTTAAACAAAAACAGTGATCGTTCTTGCCAGGCAAGAACGAATTGGCTCAGGGGACTTGTGTTCCCTGCCACCAATCCCCACTGTCACCGGGACCATCACGCGCACAGCCCCCCAAACTGCAGGGACGTGACTATCGCGTCCCAGGGGCTATAGCAGCTGACACTGCAGGTGTAAACCTCATGCCCAGCGGCAGTAATGGTTAAAAATATTTTTGTTAGATTACATAATAATATTTATTTCAAATAAGTAAATATGAAATATTATAAATTAATGTTATTTTTGGAGTTCTATTTCTGGTGGCAGTAGCAAGATTTGTATCCAAAACAAACACAATCTTGTTTACTTGCAATGTAGAAAAAACATTGTCACAGTGAATAAATAATGTTATCCTTCAGGTTTACAGTCACAATATCGGACAACTCAACCAGTAAGTTGTCACATCAAGTTGATCTATCTACCAATTAGGGTAATCGCCATAGGCATAATTAGCAGTTGTTCAATGGAAGCCCAATAACGTAAGGCAATCTTAGTAGTTGTGCATAAAATGCTTAGAAGTGTGACCACCCTGTCCAAGCTCAAGGCAGAGTCATATAGGGAGTTCAACGGGAATTGATAGCAATAAGGGACATGTAATCATGAGCCAGTGGCTTATCCAAGCAGAGAGAAGAGACCAGGGATTTTAGGTGCATGGCAGCAGTATTCCCTAGCTCAGTGTGTGCACAACTATCAAAGTTAACTAAAATTCCAAATGCCACATATATTTCCAGTAATTACTAGCAAATAGCATTTCAAAGGCTTTTTCATTTTTATGTGAAGAAAATAGGAGATTTACAGTGAACAGTTTTCACTGTGGGCATTACTATGGAGGACTGTGTCCAGAACATCCAGCATACAGAAACAATCTTCACTGGCTGTAATGCTGTGACTGGAATCTGCTCAGAATGACAGAAAGCAGATATATAGCTTCAAATGTGTGTAAATAACTCATCAGCTGCAGCTCTGTGTATTCTTGTCTCTCGATCTCTCTCTTTCTCTCTCTCTCTCTCTCTCTCTCTCTCTCTGCCTCATGAAGTGTAGACAATGTGTACAGCCAGGAATAGCTCATTCTGAATGGGGGAGGGAGCATCCAAGTAAGGAAGAAGTACAGGTCTTTCTCTTCAGATCCTTCTTTGTATATAAAAATATGCCTCAGCTGTTCTCATATGATCTGTGAGGAAGAAGGCAGGTCAGAAGAAAAACAGTAAATCATTCCTCTGTGAATAGTGACAGAGAAGTGGAACCTAGCTACATGGTATAGCTCTAGGCCAATGCCGACACAAATTGTCAGAAACAGCTGGTAAATAAGGCATTTTGTTCACACAGGCTGTGATGAGAGACCTCTGAAAAGCTTTCTAGTGTTCCTGGCTAAAAGCTCTATAGGTATGTGGGGTTTACAGAAGGACAGTTTTTGATAGTTCTTTAACACCTACCAGTTTCCCCGGAAAGAACACTGGCATCATCAGGGCATCATATTTTTGAGCATGGCCACACTCCTAGATTAATTACATTCCATTTATGTATTCTACGATGTTCTGCGGCCAGCTATAGTTGTATTTCCCTGCATGCTTTTAAATCAATATTTATTTTTAACGCAGTTCAGCAATAAAAATTACTTCTTTTTATATTGTGTTTACTGTTTGCCTTATTGATTTTCCTAGTTCTTGAAATATTCATTAGCAATAGTTCTTGTATCCTATTTCAAATAAAATGTTTTTGTTGTTTTTTGTTTGCATGTATACAACCAGCATATTAAAAAAGCACCATATTTTATCTTTCTACTGTCTAAGTACCGTAAAGGTATAATGCTGGGTACACACGATGAGATTTCCCGTTCGATTTGCGGATCGATTCGATTAAATCAAACATGTTCGATTGGATTTCGATCGTTTTTTCCGTCGATTTTGCATACCTATCATGAAAAAAACGATCGAAATCCAATCGAACATGTTTGATTTAATCGAATCGATCCGCAAATCGAATGGGAAATCTCATCGTGTGTACCCAGCATTAAGTATTCTTTTGAAGTCACTGTTTGTTTACTCTAGAATTATTGCAAACTGTGGTTATTTAAAAACTGTAGGGGCTGTTTCTAATCAACTGCTAATTTTGCCACAAAGTAAGTGAAAATTAGCATAACTACTCAACTAATAATTCATGAGTTGAATCCAAGCCCAGTTAAAGTAGGTCAGTACTGGAAATCAGAAAGAGGGAAAAATGCATTCCTACTCTCCGTAATAATGGCCTTTTATAGAGAAAATGTTCCGATTATTCCTTAAAATGTTTCTGTATACAAGGGAGCAACTCAGCTGTGATCATTTCAACCTTTATAGGGGAATCTACGTCCCAAAAATGTCCTTAGGAAAGTCAGTTCAGCTAGATGCAGATTTACAGATCTTTCACTGGGGTTTATGTGGTCTACAATCAGTTCCATTTACAATCCCCCCTGGGGTATATCTTTTTCAAGTTATATTAAATATGCATAAACATGTAAGTGTTAGCTGACCGGACAATATTTACAGTAATGCATCACTTAGCAAACACAGATAACTGGACTAGATACACTACATATCATAAAGGAGATATATATATATATATATATATATATATATTATATATATATATATATTATATATATATATATATATAAATATATATATATATATATATATATATATATATATATATATATATATATATATATATATATATATATTACAATATGTTAATGTAATTATTTATCCGTGTATTTGGTTAAGTTTTAACAAATAGAACCTTCTGTTTTTAGAAAGGTAACAAATTAGACACTATTAAATTAAATGATCTTATATTATGCTTACTGCCTCCATCCAGCAGGTGGCGAGCTCCAGGCACAAGCAGCTGCATTATGCAAGCCCAGAACATGTGACGTTTTTACCTTTGCGTATCACTAGTAGAGATGGCCCGAACCTCAGATTTTTGGTTCATGAACCGGGTTTGCCGGCGAACCATTCGGGCCATCTCTAATCACTAGCTGGCTAATCCATTAAAATACTAGATATGGATTTTATTGTGCATGTCTTTATCCTGAAAAGGAAGAAAAAGGGCAGAGGATTTTTTTTTTTTTAGAAGGATATTTTTAATAAACATTTTATTTTTAAAACAAGCTTCAACAAAATGTTACCTTCCATATACAGTTGGTTGCAAAAGTATTCGACCCCCTTGAAGTTTTCCACATTTTGTCACGTTACTGCCACAAACATGCATCAATTTTATTGGAATTCCACGTGAAAGACCAATACAAAGTGGTGTACATGTGAGAAGTGGAATGAAAATCATACATCATTCCAAACATTTTTTACAAATAAAGAACTGCAAAGTGGGGTGTGCGTAATTATTCAGCCCCCTGAGTCAATACTTTGTAGAACCACCTTTTGCTGCAATTACAGCTGCCAGTCTTTTAGGGTATGTCTCTACCAGCTTTGCACATCTAGAGACTGAAATCCTTGCCCATTCTTCTTTGCAAAACAGCTCCAGCTCAGTCAGATTAGATGGACAGCGTTTGTGAACAGCAGTTTTCAGATCTTGCCACAGATTTTCGATTGGACTTTGACTGGGCCATTCTAACACATGGATATGTTTTGTTTTAAACCATTCCATTGTTGCCCTGGCTTTATGTTTAGGGTCATTGTCCTGCTGGAAGGTGAACCCCCGCCCCAGTCTCAAGTCTTTTGCAGTCTCCAAGAGGTTTTCTTCTAAGTTTGCCCTGTATTTGGCTCCATCCATCTTCCCATCAACTCTGACCAGCTTCCCTGTCCCTGCTGAAGAGATGCAACCCACGAGCATGATGCTGCCACCACCATATTTGACAGTGGGGATGTTGTGTTCAGAGCAGTGTTAGTTTTCCGCCACACATAGCGTTTTGCATTTTGGCCAAAAAGTTCCATTTTGGTCTCATCTGACCAGAGCACCTTCTTCCACATGGTTGCTGTGTCCCCCACATGGCTTGTGGCAAACTACAAACGGGACTTCTTATGCTTTCTGTCAACAATGCCTTTCTTCTTGCCACTCTTCCATAAAGGTCAACTTTGTACAGTGCATGACTAATAGTTGTCCTATGGACAGATTCCCCCACCTGAGCTGTAGATCTCTGCAGCTCGTCCAGAGTCACCATGGGCCTCTTGACTGCATTTCGGATCAGCGCTCTCCTTGTTCGGCCTGTGAGTTTAGGTGGATGGCCTTGTCTTGGTAGGTTTACAGTTGTGCCATACTCCTTCCATTTCTGAATGATCGCTTGAACAGTGCTCCGTGGGATGTTCAAGGCTTTGGAAATCTTTTTGCAGCCTAAGCCTGCTTTAAATTTCTCAATAACTTGATCCCTGACCTGTTTTGTGTGTTCTCTGCACTTCACGGTGTTGTTGCTCCCGATATTCTCTTAGACAACCTCTGAGGCCCTCACAGAGCAGCTGCATTTGTACTGACATTAGATTACACACAGGTGCACTCTATTTAGTCATTAGCACTCATCAGGCAATGTCTATAGGCAACTGACGGCACTCAGATCAAAGGGGGCCGAATAATTATGCACACCCCACTTTGCAGTTATTTATTTGTAAAAAATGTTTGGAATCATGTATGATTTTCGTTCCACTTCTCATGTGTACACCACTTTGTGTTGGTCTTTCATGTGGAATTCCAATAAAATTGATGCATGTTTGTGGCAGTAATGTGACAAAATGTGGAAAACTTCAAGGGGGCTGAATACTTTTGCAACCTACTGTAGATGCATTTACATGAAAACATTTCACATACATTTACACTATATTTTGACATTTTCAAATATGTGTTAGGCTAGGAGACTTCTGTAAATAATGCATTTTTTTGTTCTTCTAGGCCAGGAATAGGGAACCTATGGCTCGGGAGCCAGATGTGGCTCTTTTGATGGCTGCATCTGGCTCACAGACAAATCAGTAAGGGTTTTATTCACTAAGCTACACTGCTCAAGCAGCGCAGCTTTAGTGTGGCAGCGCAAGTAACATTTCAAAGTAGGTATGCTACTGCTGCACTACTAACTTACTTTAGCTCCCCCCAAAACTAATTGTCCTACCCTGGATCTTGTCAGGTCAGGTCCAGTGAATTTGTTGGACAAAGTGCGGGAATCTCATTAAACAAAGTCACTGGACCTGTGACAGGGTCCAAGGTAGGATAATTGGACAACGTCCAAACTGAATCAATCCCCAAATCAGCTAGCTAATTGTACAAGCTGTTAGTCGGTATTTCTCCTGTCTTGCTCTCGGGGAAATTGCTGATGTTGCTTAAACCCAAGAGAAGCTGAAGAAGTGTCTGACACTTTCGCTGCCGGGCGGATAAACTGTACACACATCCCCATGGCAACAGTGATGTAAGCACTCCGCTGCGCACTCGCACTGTCCCAGTTGGAAGCATATTGTATGGCTCTCATGGAAATACATTTTAAAATATGTGACGTTTATGGCTCTCTCAGCCAAAAAACTTCCTGGCCCCTGTTCTTGGCCATCATTTTAGTAACATTTTTAACAAAACCTTTTTTTGTCATATACCATGCAGTACAGTGTGAGAATTTGTGTTCATTTAAAATGGCTGTAGGGGGATTTTGGCATGTTTGCCATTCTTATTTCAATGAATGAAAATCGCAAAGCACAATTGCTGAGAAAATGATGCATGCAGCATGTTTGCTCAAGCACTGCAGTTAGAGTAATGCCATAAGATTATGTGTGTAACAGCGCTTTGCGCAGTCCGCTCCGGCCCACGTAGCGGTGATTGACAGCACCGCTCGCGCAGACACAGTACAGAGCAACCTCCAGGTCGCTCTGACGTCATCGCTGGGGACTGGGACGAAGCTGTGGCGAACGGCTGACGGCAGAGGTGCGGCCAGGGCCGGCCCTAGACTTTTTGCCACCTGAGGCAAATTTAGGAGAAAGCTGCTGCTGCCGCCGCCTCCCCCCCCCCCTTGGGTGCAGGGGGGGCCGGCCGCCGAGCCGGAGGGGTAGCGGGCAGATCGGGGGTATTGGGCCTAGCGGTGGGGAGGGGGGTCGGACCCCCCCTCCCTCGCCTGGGTCCCCCGATCTGCGCTCCCCTCCAGCCTGTAATTAGGAAACAGCCGCTGCCAGATCGTAAGAGGCACGGGCGGGGAGGACTCACCTTTTCCGCGTTCCATCATGCGCTCCACTGACGTCACTTCCTGCATCGCCGTCCACTTACAATACAGTGGGCGGCGATGCAGGAAGTGACGTCAGTGGAGCGCTCGCTGGAACGCGGAAAAGGTGAGTCCTCCCCACCCGTGCCTCTTACGATCTGGCAGCGGCTGTTTCCTAATTACAGGCTGGAGGGGAGCGCAGATCGGGGGACCCAGGCGAGGGAGGGGGGGTCCGACCCCCCTCCCCACCGCTAGGCCCAATACCCCAGACCTGCCCGCTACCCCTCCGGCTCGGCGGCCGGCCCCCCCGGGCGGGTGCCGCCCCTAGAAGTTTGCAGCCTGAGGCAAATGTTTCACCCCGCCTCATAAGCGGGCCGGCCCTGGGTGCGGCGAGGGACATACTGGGAGCTTGGGTCTGGAGGAAGCCCCCGGTAAGTAGCGTTTATTTTGTTTAAATATGCCTGATGACTCCTTTAAAGGAAACCAGACCTGTTGAAACACAAAAGAGGGCCCCGATGCAGTCGCAACTTCTGCAACCTCTATTGCTACGCCCCTGGGGCCCAGTCATTTCTGATGGCAGCCCTGTCTAAGTTAGCCAATAAATGGTATTATTCTGATTCAAAATGTCTTGCTTATAAATAGTTTAACATAGGATTACTTGAATTTAGAAAAAAAACAAAAAACGATCATGTTATTTTCTCTAACTTTGCTGCTTGCATAATCTTTATTTATTTTATTTTTGGGTTAATTGACCATTTAATCGTGAAGTTATCTGTCCAAATAAGATGACAAATGTATGCAGTTGTAGTTCATTATCAGTACCATCTGTCATCTCCTGTATTTCTTTTACCATTTTAATAAACCTACTCAGTGTATAATGAAATATTTTGAGTTGTGTCACTTTATCCTTTGATGACATTACCAGTTTAATAAAGTAGATTTGACAACTTGCCCATTCTTCATCATTTGTCATTGGGATCTGTCTCATCCATTTATTTTTAATATACTCTTCAATGTTTTATAGTTATTATAGATAGAAGGATTAGATGATTTAGATATTACATGGTTTGCATGCATATTCTGGATTTTTTTTTATTTTGTCAGTGTTACCCAGCTGACATTTGTGTTTTAGCAGCATGGCTTATCTGAAAATACTGAAAGTACCCTCTGACTGAGATCCCAAATATTTAACAGAACTACGAACATGGCAGAGCTGGGACAAGGTCCTCCAGCACTCAAGGCTGAGACACCAAAGTGCGCCCCTCCATCCCTCCCACCCCAGTCGTCACACACTGATTGCTATTACACTAAGAGGCCCCTCCCCATCCCCCCCCACCCCAGCCGTCACACACTGATTGCTATTACACTAAGAGGCACCTCCTCCATCCCTCCCACCCCAGCCGTCACACACTGATTGCTATTACACTAAGAGGCCCCTCCCTCATCCCTCCCACCCCAGCCGTCACACACTGATTGCTATTACACTAAGAGGCCCCTCCATCCCTCCCACCCCAGCCATCACACACTGATTGCTATTACACTAAGAGGCCCCTCCTCCATCCCTTCCACCCCAGCCGTCACACACTGATTGCTATTACACTAAGAGGCCCCTCCCCATCCCCCCCACCCCAGCCATCACACACTGATTGCTATTACACTAAGAGGCCCCTCCTCCATCCCTTCCACCCCAGCCGTCACACACTGATTGCTATTACACTAAGAGGCCCCTCCCCCATCCCTCCCACCCCAGCCATCACACACTGCTTGCTATTAGACTAAGAGGCCCCTCCTCCATCCCTCCCACCCCAGCCGTCACACACTGCTTGCTATTAGACTAAGAGGCCCCTCCTCCATCCCTCCCACCCCAGCCGTCACACACTGATTGCTATTACACTAAGAGGCCCCTCCTCCATCCCTCCCACCCCAGCCGTCACACACTGCTTGCTATTAGACTAAGAGGCGCCCCAGGGCCCACAACCTCCCCAACACCTTTATATCTAGTTATCTGGCTTGCAGTCACTGCCATGTATCCCCTTTTCTTATTTCTTTCTGTTTCAAACACAATTAGGAATGACAGCTGAATGAATTGTGCTCCCCCTCCTACACTGCGCCCTGAGGCTGGAGCCTCTCCAGCCTATGCCTCGGCCCGACCCTGGAACATGATTTAAACTACGGCATATAAGACACACTTTTTCTCCCCGAAAAAGGTGGGAGAAAAAGCATCTTATATGCCAAATACAAGGAGTCCCAAACTTCCGAATGCCCGCCAGTACGAACCACCGCAATGGCCTCAATTCTGGTGGTAGCTATGTGAGGTAAATATTTTTGTGGATGTAAAATACCTCATGAGGTATTTTCCGCTTCTTTTAGCAATTCTGAAAGATTTTTCTCCATTTCCGAACATGAGGTAAAACATGAGGTAAATGCATAAAGTGAGGTAAAACATGAGGTATTTCAGGGGTAAGCCTGCAGTAAATAAATAGTGGTCTTTAATTGTCTTCCATAAGTTAGGATAGTCTTTGAAAGATGTTTTTTTTTGAGGGGGGAAGGTGTATTTGATTATGTAGCAACCTATGAAAAGTAAATTTATAGGCATCCCTTCTAAAAAAAAAATCCATGTAAATATTTGGGGTTTTATTTCTACTATTCTTTTCTATTACACAACCTGAATAGGAACTCCACTAAAACCGCAATAGGAACTCCACTAAAAACTGCAAAATGCATACAAATTGACTTTAACTCCAGGTACAGGCAGGTCTTAAACTGATCGATAAATTATGTGCTAATATGCCCCCTAATTTCCATGAGAATAGCTATTTTTGGTAAATTACCTCATGAATTACCTCAAAATTTACCTCATGAGGTAAAGCATGACTAATACCTACCAGAATTGCTAAATGTCATTACCTCATGAGGTAAATTACCTCACATGAGGTAATTTGTTTGATAACACTACTAGAATTGAGGCCAATGCCGGGGACTTCCTGTATTGTCCCAGTGTCCTCCTCTGCTCCCCCCATGTCTCCTCAGCTCCCGGTACATAAATATAAGTAGCAGCAGCATGGCTCACCTAATCCATAGGCTCCAGCAGTGATCAGAGACCTCTCCTCTCCCTCACTGTTCCCCTAGTGCTGGCTTCTGCTGATGACGCGATCAGAAGAGGCCAGCACTAGGGGAGCAGTGAGGAAGAGGAGATGTCTGTGATCACTGTTGGAGCTGATGGATTAGGTGAGCCATGCTGCTGCTACTTATGTTTATGCACGGGAGTGAAGAAGACATGGGGGGAAAGAAGGGGACACACAGGGTGAGCAAAGGAGGACACGGGGGACAGAAGGGGGTTGTATGCAATTTCAGTGCTTGAAATAGGCACCATATTAGCCGGATACACCCCTGCTTCACACTGTTTTTTTTTTTTTACTATGTACAGTGCTACGGAAGATCTTAGTGCACTTTAAAGGGACACTTAAGCCAGGAATAAAAAAATCAGTTTTACTTTCCTAGGGCTTCTACCAGCCCCCTCCAGCCATCCCGTGCCCTCGCAGTCACTCATGGAGCCTCTGATCCCCCGCCGCCAGCTAGTTTCTTTTTCCCTTAAAGCGGAACTGCAATATAGAAAAAAAAAAAAAAAATAAACATACCAGTAGATTCTAAATTATAAACTCTATCTTTCTGTATGATTTTTGCCGCTCCCCGCTGCTGCAATCACTGTATTTTGTAATTTTTATTCATTTCCTGGTTTCAGCCAAGATGGTCGCAGTGCCTGATAACTTCCGGGTTACTGCTCCCTGCACTGTACATTCATTCCTTCTGATTCCCCAGCGTTAGGCAATACATCCACCCTCCCTCCAATCTGCATTCCCTCTGATCCCCCAGCCAGCGTTAGGCTGTAAATCCCCCGTCCCTCCACTGATCTCCCCCCTATTGTGGGCAGTGTCCCTGGCAGCGCTGTGAATAGGGCAGGGGGTGATTTACTCACGGAGGCTCTTTCCAGTGATGACAGAGTATTCTTCTCTGCATGCAGCTCTGGGCTATTGTAAACAGTACACGCGGCTGACTGTATACAATAGCCCAGAGCTGCATGCAGAGAAGAATACTCTGTCATCGCTGGAAAGAGCCTCCGTGAGTAAAACACCCCCTGCCCTATTCACAGCGCTGCCAGGGACACTGCCCACAATAGGGGGGAGATCAGTGGAGGGAGGGGGGGATTTACAGCCTAACGCTGGGGGATCAGAAGGAATGCACAGCAGAGGGACGGGGGATTTACAGCCTAACGCTGGCTGGGGGATCAGAGGGAATGCAGAGTGGAGGCAGGGTGGATGTATTGCCTAACGCTGGGGGATCAGAAGGAAGGAATGTACAGAGGCCTGTCTCCTCCTCGTTCATGTGTCATATCAGCGCTCACGCTGCGCTGAAGGAACGAGCGTGGAGTGGGGCGGAGAAAGGGTGGGGACCTGGCCTGAGGGGAAGTAAACCATTTTGCAGGGAGAGGAAAACTGACTCGTCTGCCTGATTTTAGCATCGACTTATAAGTCGATGCTGTTTACCGGCAGAATCTCGGGATGGAGAGAACACATAAAGAGCTCCATAGGGCGCACAGAGGTATGTCATCATTAAAGGTACATACCCATATTATCACATTGTATTAAAAAAAGATCCTTCAGTTCCGCTTTAAAGGCCTGACAACCAGACCACACCAGTGGCGTATCAATAGGGGGTGCAGAGGTAGCAACCACTTCAGTGCCCTTGGGCCAGATGGGCCCCGTGGGCTCCCCCTCAAGCACAATATTATCTTTTTATTAGTCCTGTACTGGTAATAATCACTTCTAGTCAGTGCAGCACAATATTATCTTTTTATTAGTCCTGTACTGGTAATAATCACTTCTAGTCTAGTCAGTGCTGGGCCGAAATTACGCATTAGCGTAATTACGCATCGTAATTCACTACAAATGCACCGTAAGCGTTACGTGTAAGGTTACGGTATTACGCGTAATTAATTACGCGTAGACCGTAGGTTACGTTATTACGCGTAACAAATTACGCGTAAGACAGTAAACTCCCATTGAAATTACACAGTCTGCCGTAATCGCGTAATATTACGCTCCCGTATAATATAAAAAAGCCGCCGACTTTAAGGGTTAATAGCAAAGCCCCCTTAAGTGCTAAGTGCCTCATATATTAAGGAGATCAAAAGGAATAAGAGGATTTTTTTTTTTTTCAAAAAGACCTTATAGTTTTTGAGAAAATCGATGTTAAAGTTTCAAAGGAAAAATATATACATTTAAAAACCCGCCGACTTTAACGGTTAATAGCAAAGCCTGCTTAAAATTTAGGAACACCAAATTCACAGGGTATATTAAGGGGATCAATAGGAATAAGAGGAAATTTTTTTTTTTCAAAAAGACCTTATAGTTTTTGAGAAAATCGATTTTTAAGTTTCAAGGGCAAAAATGTCTTTTAAATGCGGAAAATGTCAGTTTTTTTTGCACAGGTAACAATAGTGTTTTATTTTCATAGATTCCCCCAAGTGGGAAGAGTTTTACTTACTTCGTTCTGAGTGTGGGAAATATTAAAAAAAAACGACGTGGGGTCCCCCCTCCCAGACCTCTTTAACCCCTTGTCCCCCATGCAGATTGGGATAGCCAGAATGCGGAGCACCGGCCGCGTGGGGCTCCGCACCCTGACTATACCAGCCCGCATGGTCCATGGATTGGGGGGTCACGGAAGGGGAGGGGCAGCCAAGCTTTCCCCTCCCCCTCCGAGCCCTTGTCCAATCCAAGGACAAGGAGCTCTTCTCCACCTCCGATGGGCGGTGGAGGTGGAGGCCGCGATTTCCTGGGGGGAGGGGGGTTCATGGTGGCATCTGGGAGTCCCCTTTAAAAAGGGGTCCCCCAGATGCCCACCCCCCCCTCCCAGGAGAAATGAGTATTGAGGTACTTGTACCCCTTACCCATTTCCTTTAAGAGTTAAAAGTAAATAAACACACAAACACATAGAAAAAGTATTTTAATTGAACAAAAAACATAACCACGAAAAAAGTCCTTTAATATTCTTAATTAACCATTAATACTTACCTGTCCCTTTAAAAGCCAGTTCCCACGCAATATCCTCAGAAATATACTAATCAGTTACAATGTAACAAAGTTGTTACAATGTAACAACTTTGTTACTTTGTAACTCCACCGCACCCGACGTCACTCGCCGCTCACCCTTCTGATTTGAAGGAACCCTATTGGTCTGCTAAGGACCAATGGGGCTCCTTGGAGCCCAAATACAAAGATGCTTTAGAGAGCTCTGAGCTATATAGCTCAGAGCTCTGTCGGGTGCAGGACGCTAAGTCCCGCCGGCTCTCGCTGCCCTCCCCGCCTCTCCCACATGTCACCTATATACATGCTGGCACCCATGGGTGCCAGCATGTATATGGGTGACAGGTGTGGGCGGAGTGGACAGCGGGAGCCGGCGGGGACTTAGCGTAAGTGTATGCGGCGGCCGGCGGGTGAGCGGCGAGTGACGTCGGGTGCGGTGGAGTTACAAAGTAACAAAGTTGTTACATTGTAACAACTTTGTTACATTGTAACTGATTAGTATATTTCCGAGGATATTGCGTGGGAACTGGCTTTTAAAGGGACAGGTAAGTATTAATGGTTAATTAAGAATATTAAAGGACTTTTTTCGTGGTTATGTTTTTTGTTCAATTAAAATACTTTTTCTATGTGTTTGTGTGTTTATTTACTTTTAACTCTTAAAGGAAATGGGTAAGGGGTACAAGTACCTCTATACTCATTTCTCCTGGGAGGGGGGGTGGGCATCTGGGGGACCCCTTTTTAAAGGGGACTCCCAGATGCCACCATGAACCCCCCCCCCCCCCTAGGGAATCGCGGCCTCCACCTCCACCGCCCATCGGAGGTGGAGAAGAGCCCCTTGTCCTTGGATTGGACAAGGGCTCGGAGGGGGAGGGGAAAGCTTGGCTGCCCCTCCCCTTCCGAGACCCCCCAATCCATGGACCATGCGGGCTGGTATAGTCAGGGTGCGGAGCCCCACGCGGCCGGTGCTCCGCATTCTGGCTATCCCAGTCTGCATGGGGGACAAGGGGTTAAAGAAGTCTGGGAGGGGGGACCCCACGTCGTTTTTTTTAATATTTCCCACACTCAGAACGAAGTAAGTAAAACTCTTCCCACTTGGGGGAATCTATGAAAATAACAAACTATTGTTACCTGTGCAAAAAAAACTGACATTTTCCGCATTTAAAAGACATTTTTGCCCTTAAAACTTAAAAATCAATTTTCTCAAAAACTATAAGGTCTTTTTGAAAAAAAAATGTTTCCTCTTATTCCCACTGATCCCCTTAATATACCCTGTGAATTTGGTGTTCCTAAATTTTAAGCAGGCTTTGCTATTAACCGTTAAAGTCGGCGGGTTTTTAAATGTATATATTTTTCCTTTGAAACTTTAACATCGATTTTCTCAAAAACTATAAGGTCTTTTTGAAAAAAAAATTTCCTCTTATTCCTTCTGATCTCTTTAATATATTCTCCAAATTTGAGGCTCTAAGCACTTAAGGGGGCTTTGCTATTAACCCTTAAAGTCGGCGGCTACCTAACATTGATCCATGCGTCAACTTTTCCGCTTGGCAGCATGACCTTACTCATGAATTGCTAGTAGGATTTTACGCGTAAGCCAATAACGTAACAACCTGAATTACGGTATTCTTACGCGTAATTGCGTAAGGGCTATGCGTAATTACAGACATGTACCGTAAATGAATGTCTACGCCGTAAGCGTAATTCCGTAATGCGTAATAGCGTAAAATTACGCGTAATGATCCGTAAGCGTAGTTTTTCCATTACGCCCAGCACTGCTTCTAGTAGTAAATATTACCAAACTGTCCCCCATCCCCTTTTGCCACCTCTGACACTGTAGCTGCCATTGGCAGGTTTTGGTGCGCAGTATCAATTGTTATGTATAGAGGTGCTTGGGGGGCCCCATGTAAAACTTGCAACCGGGGCCCCATAACTCCTTAGCTACGCCACTGGACCACACATATTTTTCTTCGCTTTCCCGCCTGCAATAGCACCCTGCGCCTGTGCAGGACGCTATCGAGGATGGGAACATTAAGAAGGATACGCGTGGCCAGGCCTGTCCAGGTGCAGAAAGCCCGCCGACTCCCTGACAGGGCCTGTCAGCGAAAACTAAACCAGCTGGCGGCGGGGGACCGGAGGCTCCGTGAGTGACTGCGAGGGCACGGGACGGCTGCAGGGGGCTGGTAGAAGCCCCAGGTGAGTAAAACTGATTTTTTTTATTCCTGGCTTAAGTGTCGCTTTAAAGAAAAAATAACAATAAAGATGACCATAAAGGATTCCATCAAGTGCTTCTCATGCAGGAATTGAGGACAACTTTCCATTAAAAACTCACCCAAAAGAGGAAGTTGAAGAGAAACAGGAGATATTTCAGGCACACGGAGACTCTTTCATCTTTCTCCTCATCCTGTCGGTGTCCCATCGCTGCAGCCGGATCTATAAATACAGCAGAAAG
The DNA here is from genome assembly GCF_040937935.1 of Hyperolius riggenbachi. Lineage (NCBI taxonomy): Eukaryota > Metazoa > Chordata > Amphibia > Anura > Hyperoliidae > Hyperolius > Hyperolius riggenbachi. The sequence goes on from NC_090648.1 coordinate 506,818,355, forward strand.
CTTACTAACCACTCTGCTTTTATCCTGAACTGCATCCCATAAACAAACCATTGATTTTCTCTCTTCATGGTCTCTCTCTGCAGATATCACACACCATATGTTACTCCTAACTAACAACAAACACTGGAGAGGATGTGTAAGCAGCTGGAGACAAGGAAAACTGCTGTCGTGCTAATCCTATGGCTTTACTACATCCAGCGTCACCCGAGAGACACAATGCATCGCACCGCCCGCAAGCTGCTCTTAGCGTAAATATTGTAACCCTCGCAGCTTCACCAAGCTGATATTGGAGGAAGTGTACTAAGTAAAATTTTATCAAAGTGCGATGTTTATTATGCAGTCTACATCCTGACCCTGGCATTGCAAGTATTCCAATATAATCATAAATGTTTCTGCTGTAAAGAATCTTATCTCAGTCAGCCTGGCTCTATTTGGTACATTGCCGGGGAGAGGGAAGCATGTTATCTCCCCCCTACATTCTTGCTTTTCACTGATTGGCTGAGGGCAGTTCAGAGTGATAGGAGGCTAAGAATGGAAATACACCTCACATCTCAGCAGAAGCTGCTGAAATACGATCTATGCTGTGCTCACATGTGTTTACAAAACAAACTATATGACAGTGCAGCTTCTAAGAGGAAAAAAAAGAGTAAGGGAGGAAATTAAATCAGGATTGGCAGCAAAGCAAGAAAGCAGTCAGAAGCAGCAAAGATGGAAAATGCCTGAAACAGTTTTATCTTTTTTTACTATGTAAAATTCATTGAAATCAAAACGTGGACAGTACAGTACATCTGTTATGCAAGTAGAACAAGTATTTATCTACTTATATATATGTGTTTTTTTACCTTTTTTAGTAGGAGGGATTTCCGGTCTCTGTTAGTCCCCTATACTTTCCTTATGGATTGGGGTCACCCCAAGCTGCTTGGTTACTCTGTTGTAATAATCATTGAAAGTTTTACATGGCTTAAAGGACCACTATCGCGAAAATCGTAAAATTTAAAATATATATAAACACGTACAAATAAGAAGTTCATTTCTTCCAGAGTAAAATGAGCCATAAATTACCTTTCTCCTATGTTGCTGTCACTTACAGGCGCTAGTAGAAATCTGACAGAACCGACAGGTTTTCGGCTAGCTTATCTCCTCATGGGGGATTGATTCTCAGGGTTTTGTTTATATTCAAAAGCACTTAGGCCTTGTTCACATCATAAATCTCCAGTGCTATCGCAAACGCTGAGCGATTTATTGAGAGTTTTTTTATGCACTTTTTCCTGCGCTTTGCGCTTAGAAAGGCGCTGTTCTAAGCGCTTTTGTAGAGCGATTCATTTTTTTCACTTCCTGACATCAGTCAGGAAGTGAACTCTTTCACCCGGAAATGAATAAATACAATGTATTTATTCATAAAAGCGCTGCGGAAATCGCTATACAAAGCGCTTTTTCAAGCCCTTTGCGATTGCCCTGTACCTTCCATTCAGCAAAAATGCTCAGAAAATGGTACAGGCAGCGCTTTTGGAAGTGGATCACAATCAAACTGCTCAAATGAAAAAAACTCATTTTAGGGCGATTTTCAAAATCGGCAATGCTTTAAAAAACCACGAAAACGCTCTAGGTGGGAACAAGCCCTTAGTGAACGGCAGTTGCTTTGTCCATCTGCAAAAAATAGTGTGCAGCAGGCAGGGAAACTGGCCAGCATAATTGTATCAATCCTTTTCAGAATAAAGGCCATGCTGAGAATCCCCCATGAAGAGATGGACTAGTCCAAAACCTGTCAGAATTCTACTACCTACTGTAAGTGACGGCAACATCAGAGAAAAGTAATTTATGGCTCATTTTACTCTGCAAGAAAAATTATCATTTGTGTATGTTTACACTCATTTAAAATTTTAATTTTTTTTGCGATAGTTGTCCTTTAATGTTGTGTTCAGTAATCATGGATGCAGAATAACCGTAACTAGGTTACAGGTTTCAGCAGCTCTATACATAAAGCAGAACTTTCTTACAACAGGAACCAACCACACACAGCAGTACAGATCATCTTATCAGCAATGCAAGTAGCACAGTGCCATCTACAGGACAGATTTATGAACGCCACACTAAACGAGGAACTGCAGTGAAAATAATGTAATAAAAAAAAGTGCTTCATTTTTACAATAATTATGCATAAATGATTTAGTCAGTGTTTGCCCATTGTAAAATCTTTCCTCTCCCTGATTTACATTCTGACATTTATCACATGGTCTATAATAATATTCAATCCACAGCGCTATTGTGAAGTAATACAACCTCTTTATTAACCACCCTGGCGTTCTGATTAAATCGCCAGGGTGGCTGCGGGAGGGTTTTTTTTAAATAAAAAAAAAACTATTTCATGCAGCCAACTGAAAGTTGGCTGCATGAAAGCCCACTAGAGGGCGCTCCGGAGGCGATCTTCCGATCGCCTCCGGCGCCCAGAATAAACAAGGAAGGCCGCAATGAGCGGCCTTCCTTGTTTTGCTTATATCGTCGCCATAGCGACGAGCGGAGTGACGTCATCGACGTCAGCCGACGTCCTGACGTCAGCCGCCTCCGATCCAGCCCTTAGCGCTGGCCGGAACTTTTTGTTCCGGCTGCGCAGGGCTCAGGCGGCTAGGGGGGCCCTCTTTCGCCGCTGCTCGCGGCGAATCGCCGCAGAGCGGCGGCGATCAGGCAGCACACGCGGCTGGCAAAGTGCCGGCTGCGTGTGCTGCACTTTATTTGATAAAAATCGGCCCAGCAGGGCCTGAGCGGCAGCCTCCGGCGGTGATGGACGAGCTGAGCTCGTCCAGACCGCTCAGGAGGTTAATTAAAACAAGCAGCATGTATCTCCTGGGTCCTTAACCCTTTTTAAACCATCAATAATCAATTGTTTGACAAACAATATTATTTATCAAATGGTGTCATTTTTACTGCTGGCAGAGGATGTCAGTGCTGCTTGCTTTTTGGACAGTTGGAAACAGCTGAAAACAGCTATTTCCCACAATACAACTAGGCTCACAGACAGGAAACTGCCAGGACCATGGTCTTCGCAGTTTCCTGTGGGAGGGATTTCACCACAATATCAGCCATACAGCGCCCCCTGATGATCCATTTGAGAAAAGGCATAGATTTCTCTTGGGAAAGGGGGTATCAGCTACTGATAGGGATGAAGTTCAATTCTTGGTTACGGTTTCTCTTTAATTAGTAGTTTTGTCTAGGCCACTTACCTGTAAGAAAAATTCCCCTTACCTTATTGGTAAAATAAGAGTTCTGCTTTAATTGTTATAAATAATGTAGTAAAATTTTTTGGCTTTTAACTTCATATATTACTTAAGGTTTCAGCTAGATGGAAGCGAATTATCCAAAGACCATTTAAACTAATGTATAATTCAATGGCCTGATCAATACTGCGTATGTAAGAATCACTGCTGGGCTCTCTCTCCGTCAGCTCCGAAACTATAAATAACAAGGGGTTTCAAAGGACACAAAGCACTGCCTACATCCAAATGGTCAGATAAAACCCCTGGAAAAAGTTAACATCTTCTTTTTGTTAACAAACAGAAAGAAAGAAACAAACAGAATGAAACAAACAAAAAAAAAAAAGAATTAAGAAACAAACTTTACAGGGTGCCTTGATTATAACAGATACAGACATGACAAAAATAATTAAATTAATTAAAAAAAAAGAAGGTAAAATGATATCTCATAACTATTAAGATGTAGACCTGGAAGGAGAAAATATCTTTATTCCCGTTAACCAGAATAGGGATGCATTAACATTTCCAATCTGGACTCAGGAATTAGATTTCCACAGAAATACCGCATTACCGCAACTCGGTAATTTTATCCCAATCACAGAACTTGGAAGCACTGGACCAATCACAGTATTTGGCCAATCAGAGAATGCAAAAACAACAAAAATAAAAACAAAAATGTGTTGCTCGTCTCTGCACCTGCTCTAAAACTGCAATATCTTTCCTGTAATGTGGTGCCCAGAACTGAATTCCACATTCCAGATGTGGCCTTACTAGAGAGTTAAACAGGGGCAATATTATGCTAGCATCGAGTTTTTATTTCCCTTTTAATGCATCTCAAAATTTGACTATACAAATCTGGCAAAATAGCATTGGAGAGTCAATGGCGCTGACATTTGTGGTTAATAGCAAAACCAGAATCTTAAAACTGATCCTGAAGCAGATAGGGAGCCAGTATAGGGCTTCGCAGAGGGGAGAAGTGGAAGCGGAGCGGTGGGAAAAATGGATGAGTCTAGCTCAGGCATGGGCAAACTTGGCCCTCCAGCTGTTAAAGAACTACAAGTCCCACAATGCATTTCAGGAGTCTGACAGCCACAATCATGACTCATAAAGGCAAATGCATTGTGGAACATGTAGTTCCGTAACAGCTGGAGGGCCGAGTTTTCCCATGCCTGGTCTAGCTGCTGCATTCATGACTGAATGAAGGGGTGCAATGCGTTTTAAGGGGAGGCCAGACAGTGGGGCTTTGCAGTAGTCAAAGTGGGAGATGATGAGGGGATGAATGAGAGACAGAGATGATGAGAGCATGGATGAGAGACAGAGTGTAACGATTGGTGTCAGCACGCAGAGAGAATCTGATTATTGGTGATCTGCAGTATCACCAAGAATGCAGATATACAGTGGTGGGAAAAACTATTTGCCCCCTTCCTGATTTCTTAGTCTTTTGCATGTTTGTCACACTTAAATGTTTCTGCTCATCAAAAACCGTTAACTATTAGTCAAAGATAACATAATTGAACACAAAATGCAGTTTTAAATGATGGTTTTTATTATTTAGTGAGGAAAAAAACCCTCAAAATCTACATGGCCCTGTGTGAAAAAGTTAAAAAATAACTTAACTGTGGTTTATCACACCTGAGTTCAATTTCTGTAGTCACCCCCAGGCCTGATTACTGCCACACCTGTTTCAATCAAGAAATCACTTAAATAGGAGCTATCTGACACAGAGAAGTAGACCAAAAGCACCTCAAAAGCTAGACATCATGCCAAGATCCAAAGAAATTCAGGAACAAATGAGAACAAAAGTACTGTAATTGAGATCTATCAGTCTGGTAAAGGTTATAAAGCCATTTCTAAAGCTTTGGGACTCCAGCGAACCACAGTGAGAGCCATTATCCACAAATGGCAAAAACATGGAACAGTGATGAACCTTCCCAGGAGTGGCCGGCCGACCAAAATTACCCCAAGAGCGCAGAGAAAACTCATCCGAGAGGCCACAAAAGACCCCAGGACAACATCTAAAGAACTGCAGGCCTCACTTGCCTCAATTAAGGTCAGTGTTCACGACTCCACCATAAGAAAGAGACTGGGCAAAAACGGCCTGCATGGCAGATATCTAAGGCGCAAACCACTTTTAAGCAAAAAGAACTTTAAGGCTCGTCTCAATTTTGCTAAAAAAAACATCTCAATGATTGGCAAGACTTTTGGGAAAATACCTTGTGGACCGACGAGACAAAAGTTGAACTTTTTGGAAGGTGCGTGTCCCGTTACATCTGGCGTAGAAGTAACACAGCATTTCAGCAAAAGAACATCATACCAAGAGTAAAATATGGTGGTGGTAGTGTGATGGTCTGGGGTTGTTTTGCTGCTTCAGGACCTGGAAGGCTTGCTGTGATAGATGGAACCATGAATTCTACTGTCTACTAAAAAATCCTGAAAGAGAATGTCCGGCCATCTGTTCGTCAACTCAAGCTGAAGCGATCTTGGGTGCTGCAGCAGGACAATGACCCAAAACACACCAGCAAATCCACCTCTGAATGGCTGAAGAAAAACAAAATGAAGACTTTGGAGTGGCCTAGTCAAAGTCCTGACCTGAATCCTATTGAGATGTTGTGGCATGACCTTAAAAAGGCGGTTCATGCTAGAAAACCCTCAAATAAATCTGAATTACAACAATTCTACAAAGATGAGTGGGCCAAAATTTCTCCAGAGTGCTGTAAAAGACTCGTTGCAAGTTATCGCAAACGCTTGATTGCAGTTATTGCTGCTAAGGGTGGCCCAACCAGTTATTAGGTTCAGGGGGCAATTTCTTTTTCACACAGGGCAATGTAGGTTTTGAGGTTTTTTTCTCACTCAATAATAAAAACCATAATTTAAAACTACATTTTGTGTTCAATTATGTTATCTTTGACTAATAGTTAACGTTTTTGATGAGCAGAAACATTTAAGTGTGACAAACATGCAAGAGAATAAGAAATCAGGAAGGGGGCAAATAGTTTTTCACACCACTGTATACCTGATTATTGATGATCTGCAGAATCACCGATAATACAGATATATTGCTAACCTCTGGACACCTTTTGGTATGGGAGTGTTTGGTGCAACAGTAGTACTTTGAGTAATGCACCTGCAGAGCAGGTGATAATAGACAGTAAAGAGACACTGCTCTGAGAGCACGGGAACCTTCCAGCAGCCTGAGACTCTTGAAGAGGTGGAGTCAGGTTGAAGATAGGGAAGGCCAGAGAGTGAGTGACACCTGAAGGTGGATGTCACTATCTGGTCTGGAGACGATCTCTTAATAGGAGAGATAGCTCTCGAGGTCGGGCTCGCCAGGTCGGCAACACACTGACAGATAAGTACAAAGACAGAAGACTGATTCGGTATCCAAGGCAAGCAGGGTCTGGCAACGGAATATCAGATATGCGAGGTACCGAATCAGAAGACAGAGGCGTAGTCAGAAAAGCAATAAGTCATAACAGATATCAAACAATGCCTAGTCTCTGGGTGCGAGGTCCGTGGTCTCAGCACCCTGGAACTAGTCTGAAGAATAACACAGATGGTAATACAGTTCCCTAATCTGGGTGTGAGGTGCTTGGTCTCTACACCCTGGAACTAGTCTAGAGTATAACACAAATGATAGTACAGTTCCCTAAGCTGGGTGTGAGGTCCTTGGTCTCTACACCTGGAACTAGTCTGGAGTATAACACAAATGATAGTACAGTTCCCTAAGCTGGGTGTGAGATCCTTGGTCTCTACACCCTGGAACTAGTCTGAGCATAAACAGAATAACAGTTCAAGTAATCTGGCTAAGTGTGAATTCCCAGGTCCACCTGGTTCAAACACACTGTAGGATCTGACTGAGATCTGAGTGCTTCCACGTAGTGACAGCAACGGCAGACAACTTGCAACTGGCCAGCAGAAACTATATATAAAGTAGTGCTCTCCAGCACCACCCCTAATTGCTCAACCAATAGTATCCTGCTCAAGAGTCAGCTGATCGGCGTGGTCAGCTGACTCTCCCTGCCTAGTATAAGGATTCTGCCTCTCAGCGCGCGCGTGTATTCCTAAGCCTGTGTGCACTAACAGACCCAGCTGGAGTTATGGTGAAGCACCGCTTCTCTTTTAAGTAGGTAGATGTGCCTCAGTCCAATTTGGCAGCACCCCAGATTATAATTGCTTGAAGAAAGGTCAGACCGGCACCATCCGGTGCCGGTCTGACCTTTCTTCTAACAGACCCAGCCACACCAGACACACGCTGCCGCGTGCAAACCGCCGCGCTGGACGCGGAACCAGCCGCCTGACTGTTCTTGCATGCGGCGGCTTTTCCGCGTTCCGCCCTGCCACTAGACACACGCTTCCGCGTGCAAACCGCCGCGCTGGACGCGGAATCAGCCGCCTCCTCAGTAGCACACGCGGCGGCTTTTCCGCGATCTCTCACACAGAGATGATGAGGGCATGTATTAGAGACAGAGATGATGAGGGCATGGATGAGAAATGGAGATGAGGGCATGGATGAGAAACGGAGATGATGAGGGCATGGATGAGAAACGAAGAAGATGAGGGCATGGATGAGAAACGGAGATGATGAGGGCATGGTTGAGAAACAGAGATGATGAGGGCATGGGTGAGAAACGGAGATGATGAGGGCATGGATGAGAAACGGAGATGATGAGGGCATGGATGAGAAACGGAGATGATGAGGGCATGGATGAGAAACGGAGATGATGAGGGCATGGATGAGAAACGGAGATGATGAGGGCATGGATGAGAAACGGAGATGATGAGGGCATGGATGAGACACAGAGGTGATGAGGGCATGGATGAGAAACGGAGATGATGAGGGCATGGATGAGAGACAGAGATGATGAGAGATGATGAGGGCATGGATGAGAAACAGAGATGATGAGGGCATGTATGAGAAATGGAGATGATGAGGGCATGGATGAGAAATGGAGATGGTGAGGGCATGGATGAGAAACAGAGATGATGAGGGCATGCATGAGAAACTGAGATGATGAGGGCATGGATGAGAGGCAGAGATGATGAGGGCATGGATGAGAAACTGAGATGATGAGGGCATGGATGTGAAATGGAGATGATGAGGGCATGGATGAGAAACGGAGATGATGAGGGCATGGATGAGAAATGGAGATGATGAGGGCATGCATGAGAAACTGAGATGATGAGGGCATGGATGAGAAACTGAGATGATGAGGGCATGGATGAGAAGCTTGGATTGTGTGGGGTCAGAAAGGGGCAGATTGTGAAGATGTTGCGAAGGTGGAAATTGCAGGCTCTGGTAACATTTTGAATGTGGGGGTTGAACGTGAGAGCAGAGTCTAGAGTGACACCCAGGCAGTGGGCCTGGGAGGTAGGGCCGGTAGTAGTACTGTTGATTGTGATGTGAATATCCAGGAGGGATGGTGCAGCACGGGGTGGGAAAATGAGGAGCTCAGTTCTATCCAAGTCAAGCTTCAGGAACCCGGCTGCCATCCAGGAGGAGATAGTTGAGAGGCCCAGAACAGAGACCCAGGGGACTCCGATCAAGAGGGGGGTGGGAGTTGAAGAGGAACCATTGAAAGAGGTTGTGGAGAGGCAATCAGAGAGGTATGAGGAGATCCAGGCCAAGGCGCTGTCACACATCCCTAAGGACTGTAGTGATTGAAGGAGGAGGGGATAGTCAACTGTATCAAACGCTGAGGAAATACTTGCTATACTAAGTATAGCAAGCCCAAAAGCATCTTTGAAATCCCTCCAATGCCCCTACTGGTCCTTCAACAGACCAATGGGAATCCGCTTAGGCAAACGCTGGTGCAGTTCGGCAGTGCTCATCCTTAAAAAGGAGTATCCTAAAAGCATTGTTCTAGGAGTGTCCTTAACCTTCTTAGCGGTATGTCCGACACTGTGTCGGGCATACCGCTCTCTGGCTTTACAAGTCCCCCAAGAAATGTTTTTCTGATCCAATGGCTGTTATAACGTTAGCTAGCACTAGGCTAGCTAGTCTATGTGGCCAGAACCCCCCGATCGCCGATGATCCAAGATCCAGCCAGTTTATACGTTTCCCCCCCGCCTCCAGCGATCGGCGCATCCTTTCCGCAAAGCTCCGGCCTCTCTATGGGGAGGACCGGGTCTGCGCATGACGTCGGTGACGTCGTGACGTCATGTGCGATCCTCCCCATAGTGAAGAGCGGAGCTGTCAGGGGAGGCTGCGCCAATCGCTGGATCCTGGCTGTGTAACGTATAAACTGGCTAGATTTGGCGATCGGGAGGTGCCGGCCACACAGACTAGCTAGCCTAGTGCTAGCTAAAGATATTACAGCCATTGGATCAGATAAAATTCAAGGGGGAATGTAAAACTGTAAAACCTCCTGAGTGACGTAACGCTCGGGAGGTTAAAGCATTGCAGTAACTACAAGCCATGCCAGATACTCACAAGGAGATGGGCATGCAATTCCATATAGGAATACTGGAAATCAGCACTGCCTTAGCAAGGGGCTTATGTAGGGTGAGCAGCCCCAGCAGCTGAAGGTGGGGGGCCCAACTACTAGCCTTCCCTGTCTCTCATACTCTAGATTGGGTGTTTTTGTGGCTACTCATGTAATAAAGGTGAACCTCTTGATGGTCACACTTGTATTATGACCCTTGTGAGATGGGCCCCGAGGCTGTGAGGGTCACCAAGAAGAGGCAAAGGAAGGATAGTGCACATTAAGGGCCCCATCAAAGTTTTGCTGGAGCCCCACAGGGGTGTAACTGGACTTAATAGGGGCCCCCCTGCAAAAAGGATAGCATGGGACCCCCTTATCTCCGTACCCCACAGGATTGGGTGCTGGCAAATGGAAGAAATTACGCTCCTACACACGGTTTTCGTCAGTGAATAGGGAGGTTTCTTTGCTAATTGGGTGCACGTGTGGTTGGGGAGAGGGAGGAGGAGGGCCCCCAGAGCCTATGGGCCCCCCTAAAGCCTTAAGGCCCATACACACGAGGCACAATTGTCTGAAGCAACACAGGGCACGCGCGTGTTGCAGCGACAGTTCATACCTGTGTACAAGGCGCGCGCCACGAACCGTCGCTAGTCCAGGTTGTCGCCAGGCGATTGAACTGGTCAATCGCCAGCTACCGTTGTCGCAGGAACTGTCGCTAGTCTACTGGCGGTATGAACGTGTATACGCTGGTCTCTTGCGTACACTTGTGTCGGTTGGGACAGTTCAACGCCACTTCCTGTGTGCTGCTCTGCCCAAGGTTTCCTACTTGCTGTAATCACTGACAGATGAATGGAGCTGCACACTATGCAGGCGTAATGTACTTGTATGTAGTGATGTCGCGAACCTCTGATTTTCGGTTCGCGAACCTCCGTGGAAAGTTCGGTTCGCGAACCGCAATAGACTTCAATGGGGAGGCAAACGTAAAAATTTAGAAAAATTTCTACTGGCTGAAAAAATGATATAAAACATATTTCAAGAGATCTAATACCTGGAGGAAGACCCTCTACCCTCCTACCCTTCTGCCACAGGGTCTCATCTGCCAGGGAATTATAGTATTTCAAAAGCCAGCTTATATACAGTGGCTGGGAATTGAACCCAGGTCTCAGTGTATGATAGGTAACTAACATATCCATTATACCACCAACACTACTAGCTGAAGCTAGCCTAGCACATACCATTTCTGCTCAATCCAAGAGAAACATTAGACAAGACAAATAACATTTATATCACGCTTTTTCTCCTGGCGGACTCAAAGCGCCAGAGCTGCAGCCACTAGAGCACGCTCTATAGGCAGTAGCAGTGTTAGGAAAACTTGCCTATAAGGTCTCCAACTGAATAGCTGCTGGCTTACTGAACAGACAGAGCCGAGATTCGAACCCTGGTCTCCTGTGTCAGAGGCAGCGCCCTTAACCATTACACCTTCCAGCCACTGCTTAAGGATTTGTAGCCAGGCATGGCCTTGCCTTTTGTGTTCAACAGTTGTCCAAAGAGAACCCCAGATAGCCAGGTAGATTCATCTTTCTCTCTCTCTCTCTCTCTCTAGTAGGGATGGTCACCGCTTTCCGCGGAATTGTATTTTTGAGCATAAATAGATTGAGCATAAATGGTACATGCTAGGCTGGCTTCAGCATGTAGTGTTGGTGGTACAGTGCCAATGTAGGCAGACGAGTGAGTCAAATGGCACAAGGACCTTGCCTTTTATAAGGGGGTTGGGGCTCCAGCAGTGAGTGCATAGAGATGAGCGTAATGACCTAATTACGATTTTGCGAAATTTCGCGTAATTAGTGTAATTACGATTATGGCCGTAAGTACATAATCGTAATGAAGAAGGATTTCGCGAAATTTCGCGTAAGCGTAATTTTCGCGTAATTTTCGCATTACAGTCGTATCATGCCGTAATTTCGCATTAAACGCTACCGTAATTTCGCGTTAAACCGTAACGCTCCGTATAATATAAAAAAGCCGCCGACTTTAAGGGTTAATAGCAAAGCCCCCTTAAATGCTAAGAGCCTCAAATTTGGAGAATATATTAAGGAGATCAGGAGGAATAAGAGGAAAATTTTTTTTTTCAAAAAGACCTTATAGTTTTTGAGAAAATCGATGTTAAAGTTTCAAAGGAAAAATGTAAACATTTAAAAACCCGCCGACTTTAACGGTTAATAGCAAAGCCTGCTTAAAGTTTAGGAACACCAAATTCCCAGGGTATATTAAGGGGATCAGTGGGAATAAGAGGAAAAATTTTTTTTTCAAAAAGACCTTATAGTTTTTGAGAAAATCGATTTTTAAGTTTCAAGGGCGAAAATGTCTTTTAAATGCGGAAAATGTCAGTTTTTTTTGCACAGGTAACAATAGTGTATTATTTTCATAGATTCCCCCAAGTGGGAAGAGTTTTACTTACTTCGTTCTGAGTGTGGGAAATATAAAAAAAAAACGACGTAGGGTCCCCCCTCCCAGACCTTTTTAACCCCTTGTCCCCCATGCAGGCTGGGATAGCCAGAATGCGGAGCACCGGCCGCGTGGGGCTCCGCACCCTGACTATACCAGCCCGCATGGTCCATGGATTGGGGGGTCTCGGAAGGGGAGGGGCAGCCAAGCTTTCCCCTCCCCCTCCGAGCCCTTGTCCAATCCAAGGACAAGGGGCTCTTCTCCACCTCCGATGGGCGGTGGAGGTGGAGGCCGCGATTTCCTGGGTGGGGGGTTCATGGTGGAATCTGGGAGTCCCCTTTAAAAAGGGGTCCCCCAGATGCCCACCCCCCTCCCAGGAGAAATGAGTATAGAGGTACTTGTAGTACCCCTTACCCATTTCCTTTAAGAGTTAAAAGTAAATAAACACACAAACACATAGAAAAAGTATTTTAATTGAACAAAAAACATAACCACGAAAAAAGTCCTTTAATATTCTTAATTAACCATTAATACTTACCTGTCCCTTTAAATAAATGATCCCACGCAATATCCTCGGAAATGTTCTATCAGTTACAATGTAACAAAGTTATTATGTAACAACTTTGTTACATTGTAACTACGCCGCACCCGACGCCACTCGCCGCTCAGCCGCCGCATACGCGTCCGTGCAGGACGCTAAGTCCCCGCAGCTCCCGCTGTCCACCCCACCCACATCTGTCACCCACATGTCACCCACATGTGGGTGACATGTGGGAGAGGCGGGGAGGGCAGCGGAGCCGGCGGGGACTTAGCGTCCTGCACGGACCCGACAGAGCTCTGAGCTATATAGCTCAGAGCTCTGAGAAGCATCTTTGTATTTGGGCTCCAAGGAGCCCCATTGGTCCTTAGCAGACCAATGGGGTTCCTTCAAATTAGAAGGAACCCCATTGGTCTGCTAAGGACCAATGGGGCTCCTTGGAGCCCAAATACAAAGATGCTTTCAAGAGCTCTGAGCTATAGCTCAGAGCTCTGTCGGGTCCTGCAGCGCAGACGCGGCGGCGGCGGCGGCGGTGAGTGACGTCGGGTGCGGCGTAGTTACAATGTAACAAAGTTGTTATATTGTAATAACTTTGTTACATTGTAACTGATAGAACATTTCCGAGGATATTGCGTGGGATCATTTATTTAAAGGGACAGGTAAGTATTAATGGTTAATTAAGAATATTAAAGGACTTTTTTCGTGGTTATGTTTTTTGTTCAATTAAAATACTTTTTCTATGTGTTTGTGTGTTTATTTACTTTTAACTCTTAAAGGAAATGGGTAAGGGGTACTACAAGTACCTCTATACTCATTTCTCCTGGGAGGGGGGTGGGCATCTGGGGGACCCCTTTTTAAAGGGGACTCCCAGATTCCACCATGAACCCCCCACCCAGGAAATCGCGGCCTCCACCTCCACCGCCCATCGGAGGTGGAGAAGAGCCCCTTGTCCTTGGATTGGACAAGGGCTCGGAGGGGGAGGGGAAAGCTTGGCTGCCCCTCCCCTTCCGAGACCCCCTAATCCATGGACCATGCGGGCTGGTATAGTCAGGGTGCGGAGCCCCACGCGGCCGGTGCGGAGCATTCTGGCTATCCCAGCCTGCATGGGGGACAAGGGGTTAAAGAGGTCTGGGAGGGGGGACCCCACGTCGTTTTTTTTTTATATTTCCCACACTCAGAACGAAGTAAGTAAAACTCTTCCCACTTGGGGGAATCTATGAAAATAATACACTATTGTTACCTGTGCAAAAAAAACTGACATTTTCCGCATTTAAAAGACATTTTTGCCCTTGAAACTTAAAAATCGATTTTCTCAAAAACTATAAGGTGTTTTTGAAAAAAAAAATTTTCCTCTTATTCCCACTGATCCCCTTAATATACCCTAGGAATTTGGTGTTCCTAAACTTTAAGCAGGCTTTGCTATTAACCGTTAAAGTCGGCGGGTTTTTAAATGTATACATTTTTCCTTTGAAACTTTAACATCGATTTTCTCAAAAACTATAAGGTCTTTTTGAAAAAACAAATTTTCCTCTTATTCCTCCTGATCTCCTTAATATATTCTCCAAATTTGAGGCTCTTAGCATTTAAGGGGGCTTTGCTATTAACCCTTAAAGTCGGCGGCTTTTTTATATTATACAGAGCGTTACGGTTTAACGCGAAATTACGGTAGCGTTTAATGCGAAATTACGGCATGAACGAAACGCGAAATTTCGCGTTGAAAATTACGCTTACGGTATTTTCAATTACGATTTTAAGGGCAATTTCGCTACGCTAATTTCGCATCGTAATCGCAAATTTCGCATGCGTAATTATAGTAATGCGAAATTACGAAAATTTCAGCTCAACTCTATGAGTGCAGTCTGATTGGCAACAATGTGCCTGCTGACTGTGATGTAGAGGGTCAAAGTTCTGCTCAATAGAGCATTATGGGGCGAATCAAACTTCCGGGAAAGTTCGCCTTTGGCAGGGGAGCGCGAACAACCGAAGTTCGCTGGGAACCGTTTGCCAGCGAACCGTTTGGGACATTTCTATATAGTGATGTGCACATTTCTCTCTACATATATATATATATATATATATATATATATATATATATATATACATATATATATATATATATATATATATATATACTTACATAGCTTAATTATGTGCAGTCAATTGTATGATGCTGCATATACAGCACATGAGTATATATGTATTTATTTATGTCTGTGTCGGTTGTACATGGGTGTCAGAATCAGAATCACCTTTATTCGCCAAGTGCGGCGCGGACCGCACCCAGAATTTTTTGTGGACACACGGCAATTGGCATACAACATCGACATGGTACAAAAATAGCTACATAGACACAACAGCAATTTGACAGACAGTACAGCAGTTGGCATAGATCGGTAGTGCAAAAATAGCAACCTCAACTTCAACATGGTACATGGAATGATTAGGAGATGCCAGTTGGGAGAGTGCATGAATTAACCACTTCCCAACTGAGGGGTTTTACCCCCTGACCACCAGAGCAATTTTCACCTTTCAGCGCTCCTTCCATTCATTCGTCTATAATTTTATCATTACTTATCGCAATGAAATGAACTATATCTTGTTTTTTTCGCCACCAATTAGGCTTTCTTTAGGTGGGACATTATGCCAAGAATAATTTTATTCTAAATGTGTTTTAATGGGAAAATAGGAAAAAATGTGGGAAAAAAATTATTATTTTTCAGTTTTCGGCCTTTATAGTTTTTAAATAATGCATGCTACTGTAATTAAAACCCATTAAATGTATATGCCTATTTATCCCGGTTATAAAACCGTTTAAATTATGTCCCTATCCCAATGTTTGGCGCCAATATTTTAGTTGGAAATAAAGGTGCATTTTTTTCAGTTTTGCGTCCATCCCTAATTACAAGCCCATAGTTTATAAAGTAACAGTGTTATACCCTCTTGACATAAATATTTAAAAAGTTCAGTCCCTAAGGTAACTATTTATGTATTTTTTTTAAATTGTAAATTTTTTTTTTTTTTTTTAATTACAAAAAAAAAAAATTGGGGAGTGTGGGAGGTAAGGAGTTAATTTTTTGTGTAAAACAAGTTTATTTGTGTGTAAAAAATGGTTAGGATGTAGTTTTACTATTTGGCCACAAGATGGCACCATTACCAATTTGTTTCATACGACCTGCAAGCGTCCTTCTGGACTCTTGCAGGAAGTAGAAAGAGGCTGGGACTTTGTTATTTTTTCACAATGATCGGGCTGCTCAGCCGAGCGGCAGCAGATCATTGCGGGGCTGAGATCAACGAACGGGAATGGATTTTCCCGTTCATTGATCTCCGGGCGAGTGGGCGGCGGCGTGTTTACTAGCGGCGGGCGGCGTGTTTACGAGCGGGAGCGCGGACAGCGGCGGGAGTGCGCAGAGTACGGATTTCTCCGTCCCTGGGGGTGAAAGGATGGAAAAAGGGGCGGAGAAATTCGTACGCGCGGGGGTAAAGTGGTTAAGTAGGACAACCGCTTGGGGAAAGAAGGTGTTTTTATGTCTGGTGGTTTTGGTGAGAATGGTCCTATAACGGCGGCCTAACGGAAGGGGGTCGAAGAAGCAACTGCCCGGGTGAGAGGGGTCTTGAGTTGGAACAGGGACACAGCTATATATATGTCTCTACATGTGTATTCGATGTTTAGCAAGCGACTACTGTATCTGAGAGACAATTTCCGTTGTGTCGCGCACCTTTAATCGCTGCGTGTAGATAAGTGTCGCTGCTGAGAACTGTTATTGCCGGAAACTCTCAACAGTCTCTTGTCTCCGTGCAACTGGAGACATCCGTGCCTCGTGTGTATGGGCTTTTAGCCTTCAGCAGTCGAAACAGAAAATCACAATCACTGTGACTCTCTGGACTTAGCTAATAATCCACATTAAGGGCGACTCCAAGGTAGACAATTAGGGAAAAAGCAGAAAGCAGAAATATACTTCGCTTGGACACAATTAGAGCACTGTGCAGGTCTCTTCTTATTGATATAAAGTTAGAACTCTGTAATCCCAGGACTTTCATAAATAGATCAATAGAGCAGTTTTTTCTCCCCCGGAGCTGGTTATAATTGCTATTTAAGATGTCTTCAAATTTTTCTTACTGAAGCCACATACAGGAGCGGTTCCTGAGCAGATCCCATGGTGGACAGAGCTCACCATCCGTGGTGGTTACGTCTGGGCAAAATAATACGTTAGGAAGAGGACAGACATGCTCTTTGCCATCGAAATCTTGCAGAAAGATTAATGGTGTGACCCGGCTAGGGGATTACCTCCGAGGAGGAGACGATGATATTGTGGATAGCCGGCACAAATCACAGGAACTATCCTGGGGTTAGCCAACAGCATTAACATTAATGTTTTAATAAGGGTCTAGCTCCTCAGACAATGACTGATGATACAATCAGAAAATCAGAATCAGAAAAACATGTATTCGCCAAGCACGACTGGGCCGCGCCCAGAATTAGTTTTGGCATAGCTCTGAGTAGAAGCAGGAATACATAGATAGCACTACAATCGTAAAGAACAAAGTACATCAGTGACAGCAAGATACATTCCGGAAGCAGTTTTTTCACTAAACAGTCTACTTGGATCAGTGGCCACACCCTCAAGAGGGAAAGAAAGTGAGGGGAGAAGGCACTGGAGGTGAGAGGGCATAGAGGGAGTTCAAGAGGTTTACTGCCGAGGGTAAGAAAGAGCTCCTTTTCCAGATGAAAGAGTTCCTATCTCACGATACCAAGTACAGGTTCTCTGGGCAACTACTAGAGGTGGTCATTAGCTTGCATGCAAATGTAACACAAATTGTGGGAAAGTTAATATGGGCCAGTTAAGTGTACTTTCTGTTACATTTGATTGGCCTTATCGCAAACCGCATACAATTTATATGCAACCAGGTCTGCAGGTCTAACAACCACCCAGCTAGTCCTGTCCCCTAGCTTAACCATTTCAGCCCGCTGGGATTTTTCACCTTATGCATCAAAGCAATTTTCACCTCCCATTCATTCACTAATAACTTTATCACTACTTATCACAATTTATTGATCTATATCTTGTTTTTTCCACCACTAATTAGGCTTTCTTTGGGTGGTACATTTTGCTAAGAATTATTTTTTTATAAATGCATTTTAACAGGATTAATAAGAAAAAAAATGGAAAAAATTCATGCTTTCAACCTATGTATTTTATTTGCCCGTTTGTCTCGGTTATGACACCATTTAAAGTTTGTCCCTATCACAATGTATGGCGCCAATATTGTATTTGGAAAAAAAGGTGCATTTTTTCCGTTTTGCGTCCATCACTATTTACAAGCTAATAATATTAAAAATGTTCGTAGTATACCCCCTTCAAACGCATATTTAAAAAGTTCAGACCCTTAGGTAACTATTTATGTCTTTTTTTTTTTTTTAATTGTACATTTTTTTTTTCATTAAAAATTTTATTTGGGTAATATTTTGGTGTGGGAAATAAACAGTTAATTTTTAATGTTATTATATGTGTAAATTGTAATGTAAAAGATATGTAGATGTAGTTTTACTATTTGGCCACAAGATGGCCACCTTGAATTTTTTTTCCCTCCTTGTGCTTTTCGCTAAGCGGAAGCACAAGGGGAATGCGGAAATTTTTACGGGCAGAAAGACTGAAGCCTCTTGTAAGAGTGCTTAGGTTTTTCTGCTTGGGAGACGGATCGGTGATCGGGAACCATGTTCCCGTTCACTGATCCCAGGGCTACCGGGGGACACCACGGGGGCAAGCCACCGCAGCAGAGCAGCCGCCCGGACATGAGCTTCACGTCCGGGCGGCAGAAATAGTTAACAAGCAGAAATGTAAGAAGGAAGTCTTATTCTGCAAAATCTTCCATAACCCTCGTTTGATGTGGTTCACCTTAAAAGTTACGGTAAATTTGGTAGAAAAAAAAAGTTACCACAGTAGGGGATGCCTTAGGATGATTCAGAGGGTCCCCTGATCTTTGTACGCCCCTCCTGTGCTTGGTCCCTCTAAACAGCAGTGATTGCGTGAAATTTCATGTACATTTTAACAATTATGGCCATACGTAATTACGATTTGTAAAGTCAATCGATTTTGTGTAATCCAATTCGTAATTTTGCATAATTTTTCCTGACTTTGTGCCGACTTTAGGGGCTAATAGCAAGGCTTCCATACATGGTATCATCAGCAAAATTGTTAGGTATGTTGAGGGGAATAGTGGGGGCGGGGGGGGGGGGGGAGGAGGAGGAGGAGGGATTGAATTGTTCAAAAAGATTCTGTAGTTTTTGATAAAATTGACTTAAAAAATGTGATTTTAAAAAAACATTTTTCCTTTGCATTTTTACAATTGAATTTCTCAAAAACGACAAGGTTTTTTTGAACAATACTTCTTTTTTTTTTTTAACTTGTTCCCACTATTCCCTTTAGTATACATAGCAGTTTTAGTGTCAATAGCATGTAAGGGAGCTTTGCTATTAACTGCTGAAGTTGACACAAAATAATGTGAAAATTACGTAAAATTATGGTTACTAATTACTTAAACAAACAAAATTCATTATGATTTTCCCAAAATTTCACATTACAATTTTATAATTGCAAATTCCGGTGCAAAATTACAATTATGTAAAGTTCATGTTCATCACTACTAAAGTGTTCAAGTGTAATGTTGAAGACTGCCTGTGGTTGCGCTCCCCTCTGTGTACGAGCGCAGCCATACTGCCAGGCCCGGTCCACCCATGATGCCAAGTGAGGCGACTTCCTCAGGCGGCAGATGTCTGGGGACAGCACTAGGCAGAAACAGAAAGTGAAGAGAGTGCCTGGCCAACCAATTTTAAATGCTTGCTTTGCTTCTGTCTTTACTAAGGTGAGCCCATTAACTAATAATATGGCCCTGGGTTGTTTCCACTCTAGTGATTATGCATGAGAGGCGCCAAATGGATAAAAGGGAGCTAAATGAGCTTAAAAACCAAATTCTTGGTAAATAGAGGAGGTAGTGGTGGACTTACCTCCTCCAAGTAGACACACAACGACTGTAGTAAAGACAGTCAATATATTTTATTTATGAACTCCAAATATGCAACGCGTTTCGCAGGTTTGATCCCGCTTCATCAGGCAACAACAACGGAGCAATAGCATATGTGGTCAGTAGAAGAGCCAGGCACCTCTGTGCATATTACACTATTGGGGCTCTTGGTGTTCCTTGTTTTTACCCATTCTAGTGATGCTCGGATACCCCCCATCACAGATACGACCTAATCGGCCATGGTTGAAAAAAAATCCGGAAATGGCGTAATTAATTTCCGGATTTGAAATGGACTCACGAATTCGAACCAGATTTTTCCAAAGAATGAGGCAATTACGGAAATTCACGGCCGTGATCATGGAAAAGCGTTTCAGCTCACAGCAAAGCCCCCATACATGCTACAATCACCAACATTGCATGGATTATAAAGGTGAGATGTGGCTACAACTTAAAAAAAAAATTTAAAATGAACTTTTAGTTTTTGAGAAAAAACGATTTAAAAATTTCAAACAAAAAAAGTGATCCCCACAATCTGTAACCACGGAATTTCCATGGCCGATTTCCATGATCCAGAATCGATCACAGCGTCGAATACCGAAGCTGAATAGTGAAAAAATGCTGGTGAATCATGGCTAATCCATGATCACGGAAAATATCTGCCCATCACTGTCCCACTCATTCAGCATGAATTGCCTAACACAGGAAGGTGTGCAGGAACGATTAAATAATATTAAGATAGCCAAGGCACCCAGCAGCACTAATGGCATCCACCCCCGGGTATTAATGGAGTTGAGTTCAGTTATCGATAAGCCACTTTATCTGTTTTCTGTGATTCTCTTTCAAGTGGGTCAGTTCCTTATGACTGGTGTACAGCTGATGTTTCCTTTTAGGGCCCGTTTCCACTACAGCGAATCTCCATGCGTTTCCTGCATGCAGATTCGCATAGACAACACAAGTGGATGGGGCTGTTTTCACTTGTCAGGATTTCTGAGCGTTTTTCTGTGCAGAAAAAATCTGCACGGCAAAGTCATCACAATTCGCATACCGCATACCGCTATGCGATTCGCATACAATATATTTAATAGGAAATTTGCAAACGGTTTTGGTATGCGAATTTCCATGCGAATTCGCATACGATTTCGCATAAAAACAATGGAAAAGCACACAGGCACTGCCATGGTTAAATTCGGATACATAGTCATCCATGCAAAATCCTATGTGAATTCGCATGAAAATTCACATACAACCGCATGCGAAATTCGCATCGGCATGCAAATTTTTTCCGCGGCGATTCCCACCGCACAAGTGGTAACCGGCCCTAATTCAAGAAGTGAAAAAAATCAGAGCCAGGAAACTATAGACCAGTAAGCTTAAAGGGGAATTGAAGTGAGAAGAGTATGGATGCTGCCATATTTATTTCCTTTTAAACAATATATATTGCCTGGCAGCCCTGCTGATCTCTTTGGCTGCAGTACTGTCTGAATCACACCAGAAACAAGCATGCAGCTAATCTTGTCAGATCTGACAATAATGTCCGGCACACCTGATCTGCTGCATGCTTGTTCAGGGGCTATGGCTAAAAGTATTAGAGGCAGAGGATCAGCGAGAAGCCAGGCAATGTGCATTGTTAAAAGCGGAAATAAATATTTGAAGGTAAATATTATTTGAAGGTATCCTATGTGATGTGATCAGGGCAGGATTTAGGCCAAAGCCACCTAGGCCTAGGGCACCACAGGAGGAAGGGCACCAAAGCAGCAGGCTAAACTGGTGCAGCGTTTACAAGCTTGCAAATGCTGCAATGCAGGGAGATCAGGCGAGTGCCAGCCACCTGTGCAGCAGCCACTTTGCTCTCTGTGCACGTTTGCATTGTGGCCGGCAGCTATGGACTTGGGCAACATTGGAGACAGAAAGGAAGAGGAAGCTTCTGCACTGGAGACCAGCAGAGAAGTGAGTGACGCTGATGGCTGCGGCAGTGTGGAGGCGAGCTGTACTGAAAGAGGTGGAGTGGGAAAGGGGGGATTAAGGGAGTCATCAGTCTATCTATACTGGAGGGGGAGGGTAAGGGGTCATCAGTCTACCTATACTGGAGGGGGAGGGTAAGGGGTCATCAGTCTACCTATACTGGAGGGGGAGGGTAAGGGGTCATCAGGCTACCTATGCTGGAGGGGGAGGGTAAGGGGTCATCAGGCTACCTATACTAGAGGGAGAGGGGAGGGGTCATCAGGCTACCTATACTAGAGGGAGAGGGGGGTCTTCTCGCTAGTCGCTAGGTATACTGAAGAGGAGCGACTGGTGACATTGGCCTTGGGCGGTAAAGAGTAGAAATCCGGCCTTGGATGTGATACAAAATGATGTAGCACAGAATAATCTTATTTCAGTTCAACAGCATGGTTGTAAGGCGTTGGCAGGCCGCCGCCGCTGGCCCCGCCGCTGGCGGCCCTCCCACCGACTCACATTTGTTGCCGGCCTTGCCGCTGACTCACGTGCGGTGCAGGACGACAGGCGGAGGACGTGTCTCAGTGCGCGCTCTGGCTATGTAAACAATAGTCACGTGTCTCCCTGCGTGTCAGCTGATCAGCTGACACGCCGAGCTCCGATTGGTCAGGCATTGTATTTGGACCTGATGAGTGCTTCAGTCTGTGTCCGTGATAGCTTAAGCTAGGCTTGTTGCTGAGATTGCGCTCACACCAAGTGCTTGTCTTGCTGGGGACTTGTGCCTGTCTCTTGACTAAGCTTCTTCTAGATTGGATTACCTGTTACTGACCCGTCTTGAACCTGACCACTCTTCTGTGTTGGATACCCTGTTCCCGACCTGGCTTGTTAAAAGGATTCGCATGAACGCTGCCTGCATTGACCCTGGCCTGATTGACCTCACATCTGTCTAGTGATTACTTAAGCCATTCCCTGCCACCTTGGCTTCATCTGGATTGCCTCAGGTGACTATTCAGTATACTGTTACATTGCCTTGCTGTGTTTGGTGATTGCTGTCTGCCAGTTTGTATGCTACATATGCCTACAGGGTATTGTAGTTTATATTAGGCAGGATGTTTCGCACGTGTTAGGGCTGGGTTATATGTCAGTCATATGGGCAAACAGCCTGACTCACAGCAGGTGACCAGACAAGCCTGACAATGGTTTTACTAAAGACCATGGCCGGATTTCTGGCAAGGCCACATAGGCCATGGCCTAGGGCACCAGATAAACAAGGGGCGGCCTGCAAACTGTGGGCATTATTTACAAGTGTCCAAACAAATGAAAGTGGTCAGGATACCTGCACTATTAGTACCAGCTGGCACCTGCCTGTGCTGTGCTACAGGCAGCTGCAGTCTGTTAACCAAACGTTTGTGAACAGTAAAAGCCAGACCTTGTCCAATGACATAGCAGCAGCTCCAGGCAGTTACAGAAGGCCGGGTCTCACGCACTTGGTGTGGGGGATGAAAGGACCAGGAGCAGCACCAGCAATAGTACAGAATACAGAAGGCAGCCTCTCACAGTACCCATTTCTTAATTATTGATTGACCAGAGCTGTTACCCTGGAGACAGCAGTGGGTACAGGACTCACTTTTATGTGTTGCTGACCCCACCCAATGTCCAATTGTGAGCCACTTTTGACAATGTGTGTGTGGTGGACGGCTCCCACCACGCCCATCACCTGTAGATCGCTTGATTGACCAGTTCCCCCAGTGTGACATGATTGATTCACTTCACGTTGCCATGGAGACCTCGGCACTAGCCCCAATAGTGGACACCATCGGCTCAAAAATTTTTGGATGGGTGTTTGTGGAGAGAGGTGGTAGGATACGGTTTCAGTTGGGGCGGCTGGTAATAGTCGGCCTTGGGCGATAAGAAGTACAAATCCGGCCCTGCTAAAGACAGGTCCTGTCTCACCACCAACATGCTCAGCTTTTATGAAGTGGTGAATGAAAATGTAGATCTTGGGGAAGCTATAGATGTAGTGTGCTTGGACTTTGCAAAGGCTTTTGCCACTGTTCCCCACAATAGCTGGTACAGAAGTTGAGGATACAGGGACTGGGAGAAAATGTGTGTATGTAGATAGAGAACTGGTTAGAGGGATAGAAGGCAAAGATAGTAAATGGAACATACTCAAATTGGGAAACTGTTAGCAGTGGGGTACCGCAGGGGTCAGTACTTGGTCCAATTCTTTTCAATGTATTTATTAATAATCTAGTAGACGGAATACAGAGTAATGTAGCCATCTTTGCTGATACAAAATTATGCAGAATTATCAACACTTAGACAGATAGTAACATATTACAATAGGACCTTGACAACATGACCATATGGGCAGGCACATGGCAGATGAAATTTAATGTTGATAAATGTAAAGTCATGCATCTTGGACGTACAAATGGTAGATCATCATATAAAATAAATGGCATACAGCTGGGAACATCAGACTTGGAGAAGGACTTAGGAATACTGGTTGATAACAAGTTAGGTAATCGTATACAATGCCAAGTAGCAGTAGCTAAAGCAAATAAAATTCTGGGATGCATAAAAAAGGCAATAATATCTCAAGATGCTAGTATACTACTCATTCTGTATAAATCACTTGTGAGGCCACATCTGGAGTATGGGATACAGTTTTGGACACCACACTATAGAAAGGACATTGACTTTCTAGAACCGGTACAAAGACAAGCAACTAAATTAATCAGAGGGATGGAAGATCTCACTTGCCAAGAAAGGTTGGACAAACCTGGCTTATTTAGCTTGGCAAAAGAGGCGACTGAGAAGTAACCTGAATAACATGTATAAATACATCAGAGGGCAATACAAAAGCTTGGCAGATGAGCTTTTTGTCCCTAGGGTTGGACTAGGGACAAGGGGACATGATCTGCATATGGAGGAAAAAAGTTTTTGTCAACTATTTAGAAAGGGGTCCTTCATAGTGTTGGGCGAACATCTAGATGTTCGGGTTCGGGCCGAACAGGCCGAACATGGCCGCGATGTTCGGGTGTTCGACCCGAACTCCGAACATAATGGAAGTCAATGGGGACCCGAACTTTTGTGGTTTGTAAAGCCTCCTTACATGCTACATACCCCAAATTTACAGGGTATGTGCACCTTGGGAGTGGGTACAAGAGGAAAAAAAAATTTAGCAAAAAGAGCTTATAGTTTTTGAGAAAATCGATTTTAAAGTTTCAAAGGGAAAACTGTCTTTTAAATGCGGGAAATGTCTGTTTTCTTTGCACAGGTAACATGCTTTTTGTCGGCATGCAGTCATAAATGTAATACATATAAGAGGTTCCAGGAAAAGGGACCGGTAATGCTAACCCAGCAGCAGCACACGTGATGGAACAGGAGGAGGGTGGCGCAGGAGGAGAAGGCCACGCTTTGAGACACAACAACCCAGGCCTTGCATGAGGACAAGAAGCGTGCGGATAGCATGCTTTGTACCACCATGCAGTCATAAATGTAATAAAGATAAGTGGTTCAATAAACAGGGACCACGCGGCAACGCTAACCCAGCAGCAGCACACGTGATGGAACAGGAGGAGGCGCAGGAGGAGAAGGCCACGCTTTGTGAGACACAACAACCCAGGCCTTGCATGAGGACAAAAAGCGTGCGGATAGCATGCTTTGTACCGCCATGTAGTCATAAATGTAATAAAGATAAGAGGTTCAATAAACAGGGACCACGCGGCAACGCTAACCCAGCAGCAGCAGCAGCAGCAGCACACGTGATGGAACAGGAGGAGGCGCAGGAGGAGAAGGCCACGCTTTGTGAGACACAACAACCCAGGCCTTGCATGAGGACAAAAAGCGTGCGGATATAGCAGCAATGCTTTTTGCCGCCATGCAGTCATAAATGTAATACAGATGAGAGGTTCAATAAACAGGGACCGGAAACGCTAAACCATCCCAGATGTTCATCGGTCATGTTACTTGGTTGGGGTCCAGGAGTGTTGCGTAGTCGTTTCCAATCCAGGATTGATTCATTTTAATTTGAGTCAGACGGTCTGCATTTTCTGTGGAGAGGCGGATACGCCGATCTGTGATGATGCCTCCGGCAGCACTGAAACAGCGTTCCGACATAACGCTGGCTGCCGGGCAAGCCAGCACCTCTATTGCGTACATTGCCAGTTCGTGCCAGGTGTCTAGCTTCATGCCCGGTTTCAGGTCCAGCGGTGCCAGCCACAAATCCGTCTGTTCCTTTATTCCCCTCCAAATTTCCTCCCCTGTGTGCTGCTTATCCCCAAGGCAGATCAGCTTCAGCAACGCTTGCTGACGCATGCCAACAGCTGTGCTGCACTGCTTCCACGATCCTACTGCTGCTGGTGCTGGGTTAGCATTTCCGGATGAGGTACAGCTTTGAGATGCGTTGGAGGAGATGGAGTCAGAGAGGTAGGTGCTGCTGTTGTTATCCAGCTGTTTGCGGCGTGGGCAACACCCGCGCCGTAGCAGGTGAGGAATCGCTGCCAGGCTCCACAAGGTTCACCCAGTGCGCGGTAAGGGAGATGTATCGACCCTGGCCGAACGCACTCGTCCAGGTGTCAGTGGTGAGGTGAACCTTGCAGGCAACGGCATTCTTCAAGCTTCGGGTTATTTAGCTGACCACGTGCTCATGCAACTCAGGCACTGCAGAGCGCGCAAAGTGGTAGCGGCTGGGAACCACGTAACGTGGGATGGCCACTGACATCATGCCCTTGAAGCTGTTTGTCTCCACCACTCGATATGGCAGCATTTCGCAGGCCAGAAGCTTGGCTATGCTGGCTGGCTGTTACTGCCACGGCCCGGGGGTCATTTGCTGGCAATTTCCTCTTGTGCTCAAACATCTCAGAGACAGACAACTCAACCGTAGCGCTGCACACCGAAGGGCTGTTGGTTGTTGTGTTTGATGAACACTGGGAGACCTCAAGAGCACTAGTCCGGAAAGTGACAGTGTCAGCATCGTCTGATGTTTGTGAATGTTGTGAACCACGCAATGGCTGGGCTACTGCTGCTGCTGAGGCGGGTCTGGTGGTGAGTCTGGTGAACCCAAGGGAGGCAGTGTTGCTGGTGGTACCCTGTCCTGCCGCGTTTGCCCACAGAGTGGGATGTTTGGATAGAATGTGGCGGCTCATGCTGGTGGTGGAGAGGTTGTTAATACTTTTCCCCCTGCTCAGGCGGGTCTTGCACACCTTGCAAATCGCCATGGTAACATCCTCAGTGCAGTCTTCAAAGAAAGCCCAGACTTTAACTGGCTGAGGACTCGGACCTCGTGCGTGATGTGCTGGTGCTGCTTAACCCACTGCTGGACGCTTGAGAGGTCATCCAAGTAATTATCTGGTCCTGTTCTTTTGGATCTGTGAGGGTTGTTGTCCTGGATAACATGGGCAGTATTGAGTGGGTTTTCTTGGGTGCTCCCCTGTGGCCTGTACGTGAACCGTCAGGGGAAACACCTCTTCCCTTGCCCCTCCCTCTTTCACCGGATTTCTTCCTCATTTCACTTATCCTTAAAGTACACGCTGACTGGCAGCAGTACAGTGGCAGTACAGAAATGCTATACAGTGGTGGGTGAGCGGTGTACCACTATTGTCAGCAGTGACACAGAGCACAATGCTATACAGTGGCGGGTGAGCGGTGTACTACTGTTCCCAGCAGACACAGAGTGGAAGTAAACACAATGCTATATAGTGTGGCTGAGCCGTGTACACAGAGTGGCATTAAACACAATGCTATATAGTCTGCTATATAGTCACCCCGAACAGGGTGATGTTCTGCAGAACCCGAACAGTGGCAAACACTGTTCGCCCAACACTACTGGGAGGGAACGCAGATTTTAGTACCTAAACACACGATACAACATGTTTTCCGGGGTCGGACTCTGAGGCACATACAGATGGTCCCGATCATCATCCTCATCATACAACTCTTCTCCTGAGTCTGACCCACCCACCACCTCTGCCACCCCAACATCCCCAGACACAGACCCCTCATCGTCCTCAACATTAACTTGGGATGCTGGCCTGAGCCAGACCTCCTCCTCCACATCAGGCCCCATCATCTCCTCAATGGCAGCCCTCATTAATCGCTCTGGCGACGGACTGATGGACACAACGTTCTCCTCCGGGGAGGGCTGCTGCTGACCACTGGCTGCTGGGGTGGATGTTATAGCTTGCGTGGGGCGTTGGCTGTTGCTGTTGTTGGGAGTGCTGCTCACAGCGGAGGTCTCTGGGGAACTCATGTTGAGCTCATATAGTGGTTGACGGTGAGTGGAGTATTACTGATCCCAGCAATATACACACTGACTGGCAGAGTACGCAATGCTATATAGTGTGGCTGAGCGGTGTACACAGAGTGGCAGTAAACACAATGCTATATAGTCTGGCTGAGCGAGCGGTGTACTACTGTTCCCAGCAGAATCAGAGTGGCAGTAAACAATGGTATATAGTCTGGCTGAGCGGTGTACACAGAGTGTCAGTAAACAATGGTATATAGTCTGGCTGAGCGAGCGGTGTACTACTGTTCCCAGCAGAATCAGAGTGGCAGTAAACAATGGTATATAGTCTGGCTGAGCGGTGTACACAGAGTGTCAGTAAACAATGGTATATAGTCTGGCTGAGCGGTGTACACACAATGCTATATAGTCTGCTATATAGTGTCAGTAAACAATGGTATATAGTCTGGCTGAGCGAGCGGTGTACTACTGTTCCCAGCAGAATCAGAGTGGCAGTAAACAATGGTATATAGTCTGGCTGAGCGGTGTACACAGAGTGTCAGTAAACAATGGTATATAGTCTGGCTGAGCGAGCGGTGTACTACTGTTCCCAGCAGAATCAGAGTGGCAGTAAACAATGGTATATAGTCTGGCTGAGCGGTGTACACAGAGTGTCAGTAAACAATGGTATATAGTCTGGCTGAGCGGTGTACACAGAGTGTCAGTAAACAATGGTATATAGTCTGGCTGAGCGGTGTACACAGAGTGGCAGTAAACACAATGCTATATACTCTGGCTGAGCGAGCGGTGTACTACTGTTCCCAGCAGACACAGAACAGTAAACAGAATGCTATATAGTGTGGCTGAGCGAGCGGTGTACCACTATTCCCAGCAGACACAGAACAGTAAACAGAATGCTATATAGTGTGGCTGAGCGAGCGGTGTACCACTATTCCCAGCAGACACAGAACAGTAAACAGAATGCTATATAGTGTGGCTGAGCGAGCGGTGTACCACTATTCCCAGCAGAAACAGAACAGTGAACAGAATGCTATATAGTGTGGCTGAGCGAGCGGTGTACCACTATTCCCAGCAGACACAGAACAGTGAACAGAATGCTATATAGTGTGGCTGAGCGAGCGGTGTACCACTATTCCCAGCAGACACAGAACAGTGAACAGAATGCTATATAGTGTGGATGAGCGAGCGGTGTACCACTATTCCCAGCAGACACAGAACAGTAAACAGAATGCTATATAGTGTGGCTGAGCGAGCGGTGTACCACTATTCCCAGCAGACACAGAACAGTGAACAGAATGCTATATAGTGTGGCTGAGCGAGCGGTGTACCACTATTCCCAGCAGACACAGAGTGGCAGTAAACAGAATGCTATATAGTGTGGCTGAGCGAGGTACACAGAGTGGCAGTAAACAGAATGCTATATAGTGTGGCTGAGCAAGCGGTGTACTACTATTCCCAGCAGACACAGAGTGGCAGTAAACAGAATGCTATATAGTGTGGCTGAGCGAGGTACACAGAGTGGCAGTAAACAGAATGCTATATAGTGTGGCTGAGCAAGCGGTGTACTACTGTTCCCAGCAGTGACACAATGACAGGGGGGACCCTGGCTAGCGTGGCTGGAGCGCGAACTACCCTGCCTGCCTACCCAAAGCTAAACCCACAGACAAATGGCGGAGATATGACGTGGTTCGGGTATTTATTTACCCGAACCACGTGACAGTTCGGCCAATCAGAGCGCGTTCGGGTCCGAACCACGTGACCCGTTCGGCCAATCACAGCGCTAGCCGAACGTTCGGGGAACGTTCGGCCATGCGCTCTTAGTTCGGCCATATGGCCGAACGGTTTGGCCGAGCACCGTCAGGTGTTCGGCCGAACTCGAACATCACCCGAACAGGGTGATGTTCTGCAGAACCCGAACAGTGGCGAACACTGTTCGCCCAACACTAGTCCTTCACAGTGAGAGTGGTTAAAATCTGGAATATCTTACCTCAGGAAGTAATTATGGCAAACTCTATATCTGCATGTAAAGAGGGCTTGGATGCATTCCTTGCATTGAACGGCATCCACGGCTATAATCACTAGGTAATTCCCGGAAGAGTTGGTCCAGGGATTTATCTGCCATCAGGATTTGGGAAGGTATTTTTCCCTTTTAAGGCTAATTGTCCCAGGCCTTGTACGGTTGTGTGCCTTCCCCTGGATCATCTCGGATTTATATATTTTTTTTTTCTGGTTGGACTTGAGGGACAGATGTCTTTTTTTCAAACAAACTATGTAACTTTTTCTTCCAAGAATGGCAGTAACGGGAACACTTGAATTTTCTGATTTGAAGGGACATCCAATACATTCTGCAATAGTATCTCAATATTTCCTTTACCCCATTAGACCTAAGGCAGCTGCCCAGTAACACTGATGACATGTCTGGTAGAAAACACAGCAGTAGCCAGCGGAATGCACTTTATTTTACTTTTGGATAATTTGCGGAAGGTTTTCTCTTTCTTATTTTTGGACGGAATGCTTGGTTACAGGTACAATACACATCAGAGCGGAGCATTGCTCTCACCGCCCTGTATGTACCTTCTCTCGTATGGGGCTAAATTACATCTTCTTATTCAATGAACGGAAGATTTAACACAGAGACAGGAGAGAAGATTTTCAATTCCGAGCCGCCTTCTCCAGCAGAATCACCCCATCTGCACAATATTACAATTCTCTTCCAGCTAAATTGCAATTTTAATAAGTCGTGAACTCAATAAGCGTTTTGTGCCAGGTGGAATACCTCCCAGCAAGGTGAGAAGGCTGATTGGAAGCCGTGTTATCTGGTAAAGTATTTCCAATTTATCAGCTCAAAATGAATTAAAAGTTTTCCCAAATTCACTTTCACCCAGGGTTTTGTGTACCGTCGCCTGTGCTCGGCAACGCTAAATGTGAAATGGGGTCACGCTGGATACTGAAAACTGAAAAGAGTTTTCCTGAAAGCGGACCTGAACACAGAACTTCCTCTCTGCTGTTGGGGTCCCCAGGAGGAAGGTTAGTGTTAGGCATCCACATGAGGGAGGTTAGTGTTAGGCATCCACAGGAGGGAGGGTAGTGTTAGGCATCCACAGGAGGAAGGTTAGTGTTAGGCATCCACATGAGGGAGGTTAGTGTTAGGCACCTACAGGAGGGAGGGTAGTGTTAGGCATCCACAGGAGGGAGGTTAGTGTTAGGCATCCACAGGAGGGAGGTTAGTGTTGGGGTCCACAGGAGGGATATTAGTGTTAGGCGTTAACAGGAGGGAGGTTAGTGTTAGGGGTCCACAGGAGGGAGGTTAGTGTTAGGGGTGCACAGGAGGGAGGTTAGTGTTAGGCATCCACAGGAGGGAGGTTAGTGTAAGGGGTGCACATGAGGGAGGTTAGTGTTAGGCATCCACAGGAGGGAGGTTAGTGTTAGGGGTGCACAGGAGGGATATTAGTGTTAGGTGTTCACAGGAGGGAGGTTAGTGTTAGGGGTGCACAGGAGGGAGGTTAGTATTAGGGGTGCACAGGAGGGATATTCGTGTTAGGTGTTCACAGGAGGGAGGTTAGTGTTAGGAGTGCACAAGAGGAGGTTAGTGTTAGGCATCCACAGGAGGGAGGTTAGTGCTAGGCATCCACAGGAGGGAGGGTAGTGTTAGGGGTGCACAAGAGGAGGTTAGTGTTAGGCATCCACAGTAGGGAGGTTAGTGTTAGGCATCCACAGGAGGGAGGTTAGTGTTAGGCATCCACAGGAGGGAGGTTAGTGTTAGGGGTGCACAGGAG
This sequence comes from Hyperolius riggenbachi, assembly GCF_040937935.1. Lineage (NCBI taxonomy): Eukaryota > Metazoa > Chordata > Amphibia > Anura > Hyperoliidae > Hyperolius > Hyperolius riggenbachi. Next base: position 506,849,986 of record NC_090648.1, read on the forward strand.
GGAGGTTAGTGTTAGGCATCCACAGGAGGGAGGTTAGTGTAAGGGGTGCACATGAGGGAGGTTAGTGTTAGGCATCCACAGGAGGGAGGTTAGTGTTAAGGGTGCACAGGAGGGATATTAGTGTTAGGTGTTCACAGGAGGGAGGTTAGTGTTAGGGGTGCACAGGAGGGAGGTTAGTGTTAGGGGTGCACAGGAGGGATATTAGTGTTAGGTGTTCACAGGAGGGAGGTTAGTGTTAGGGGTGCACAGGAGGGATATTAGTGTTAGGGGTGCACAGGAGGGAGGTTAGTGTTAGGGGTGCACAGGAGGGATATTAGTGTTAGGGGTGCACAGGAGGGAGGTTAGTGTTAGGGGTGCACAGGAGGGATATTCGTGTTAGGTGTTCACAGGAGGGAGGTTAGTGTTAGGCATCCACAGGAGGGAGGTTAGCAGTGGCGTAGCTAAGGAGCTGTGGGCCCCGATGCAAGTTTTACAATGGAGCCCCCCCAAGCACTCTATACATAACAATTGATATGGTGCACCAAACCTGCCAATGGCAACTACAGTGTCTGAGGTGATGGAGAACAGCTTGTTAATGATTACCACTATTCAAAGTATCTATAGAAGTGATCATTACACGCACAGGGCCAATAGAGAGCTAATACTGTAGTTGAGGGAGAGCCCTTCGGAGTTCAGGTCCACTTAAAAGTAGCAGGGACAGCCATACTATCTCAGGGAAAAAACACATACATAAGTAGATAAATAGTTGTTCTACTTACATTATATCATACTCTATGTATTGTACTGTCCCCATTTTGATTTCAGTGAATGTTATACAGTAAATAAAGAGAAAACTGTTCCAGGCATTTCCATCTTCACTGCCTGAATGAAGCCAATCCTGATGTCATTTCCTCCCTAAGGGCCCGTTTCCACTACACACGGTGCAATGTAGCTATATACTGTAGATGCATTGCACCGCGACTGTACTGACACCAATGCACGGCAATGGAACGGTTTCCATTGAGTGCTGCAGTTATGCAGAGCGATCAGAGAATCTGATGCATGCTGCAGCGCATCCGCCTGCCGTCTCCTCCCATACACCTCCACATCGATGCAATGGTCGCATCACATCTCTTCTGCCAGTGGAAAAGGGCCCTTACTCTTTTTCTTCTCCTAGAAACTGTCTGCACGGTCATACTGTGTCTAGCTTGCTTTGTAAACACATGTGAGCACCGCGTAGATCATATTTCAGCAGCTTCTGCAGAGGGGTGAGGTGTTTTTCCCCTCTCAGCCTCCTAACACACTGAACTGCCCTCAGCCAATCAGTGAGCAGCAGGAACGTGGGAGGGGAGATACCAAGCTTCCCACTTCCAATGTACAAAAATAGAGCCAGGCTGTCTGAGATGAGATTTATTACAGACACATTTATGATTATATTGGCATGCTTGCAATGCTGGGTCAGGATTTAGACTACATAATAAACACAGAGTAGTAGGTAAATGGAATTTGATTTTTTGGCTGGCAATTCCGCTTTAACCTCCCTGGCGGTAAGCCGACCTCAGGTCAGGCTATGCGCGCAGGAGGCTTTCTCAGGCCCTGCTGGGCCGATTTGCAAAATTTTTTTTTGTACACGCAGCTAGCGCTTTGCCTAGGCGCAGCCTGGCCTGATAGGCCTAGGCGCAGCCTGGCCTATCAGCGCCAGGCAGCGCTGAGGGGTGGATCGGGACTCCGTTCTGAACGGGATTTCCTGTTTGCGCTGATCGCCGGAGGCGATCGGAGGGAGTGGCTAGCTACATGATTAAAAAAAATAATAATTTAAAGTGGTGTGCTGCCCCCTGGCTGTTTTAATAGACCGCCAGGGAGGTTAAAGAAGAACTTTACTGAAAGATAGTAGTAGAGAGGAAAAATGAATCAACACATTGTAAAGTGAGAAGTAGAAGAATAAGGCTAGGCGCACACATAGCAGAAACGCTAGCATTGTGGAAAACGTAGCGTTTTTGCCGCTAATGGAAGTCTATGGGCCGCAGGAAAAACAGAAATGCTAGCGTTGCAGAAAACAGTGCGTTTTTGCCGCCAATGGAAGTCTATGGGCAGCAGGAAAAAAACGCATATAAAAACGCATATGCTATTTATATGCATTTTCAATCTGCGTTTTTAAAAATGCTGGTTTTGTTGCATAATATTCATAGACGCATCAAAAACGCACATAATTAAAATCAATGGGAACGTAAGTGTATGCATTTTCCATGCGTTTTTTATGCATTTTTTTTCCCAAAATATTTTTTGATACTGTATTTCCGCTTCCTGTTGTCTTCCTGGTGATTTGCATAAGGGCCTGTACACACGGCTGCGCTTGCGCTGCGTTTTTAAAATTGCGTGTGGTTTTTAAATCGCAAAACCTTCATGAAAATAGAAAAAACGCATCGCACCAGTGTGTACAGGTCTTCACGATTTTCATGATATTTCAAAAGACCTTGCGATTAAAAAACGCATGCGATTTTAAAAGCGCACTGCAAGCCCAGCAGTGTGTACAGGCCCTAAATGGAAATATAAAAATTCATGAAAATCGCATACAAAACACACACGTTTTGTTTATGCGAACCGCAAATGCATTAAAACGCACGCAAAATGCATGAAAAAACACATCGCAAATGCACCAAAAACACAAAACGCACAAAAACTCACACATTAACATAAAACATGACATAAAATGCAGCCTTTCCCACTATGTCACATGTGAGCCCCGCCTTAGGCCCGGTTCACATTAGCGGGCGCCGTCCGGAATCGCCGTGCCGGAGCCGGACCGCATGCGGACCGGACGAAACGGACGCACGGCATAGCAATGAAAGTCTATGCGACCGTTCACATGCGTCCGTTTCGTCCGGACCGGAGCCGGACCGGATCCGGACTCCGGCGTCCGTTCCAACATGCGCTATTTTTTGGTCCGGCTCCTCCGGCTGACGTATCCGGACCGGAGCCGGACTGTTGCATCCGGCCAATGGAAACCAATGAGGACCGGAGAGCGCACAACACACTGGCTATAAAAACCGGACGTTCTACCCCACTTCCTATGCTTTCTCTATGGTATGGTGGCCATTTTGGATGGGGACCACATGGGCCCAGCGTTCACAGAGTGGAGCAGCAGTGACTTCATGCTGGAGCTCTTTGGCAGCAACATGTCTGACAATATGTCTGATAACGAGGGGGTGAGGCCCTACACAGCAGAAGGCCTCATCCTACAGGTGCAGCAGGTACCAGCCCTGTGGGACAAGGGGGATGCGGACCACAGCAACATCAAAAAATGCAGAGGCCTGTGGAAAAAAATTGCCAAGCTGTATGTGGAGGACTGAGCACTTGAGCAAGAAACAGCAAGGCACAGAGGGTATGTTGACTAGAAGTTTTTGGGGGGGCTTGTGGTTAGCTTGTGATGTATTCCACTTTTGCTATGGATTTGTGTCACCCACGTGTTGCCCATCCACCCGTGGCCCTCCCACCTGTTCCCCACCCACCTGTACCCCACCTGTGATGTATCCAACCAACCTGTACCCCACCTGTGATGTATCCCACCCACCTGTGATGTATCCCACCCACCTGTACCCCACCTGTGATGTATCCCACCCACCTGTGATGTATCCCACCCACCTGTGATGTATCCCACCCACCTGTGATGTATCCCACCCACCTGTGATGTATCCCACCCACCTGTACCCCACCTGTGATGTATCCCACCCACCTGTGATGTATCCCACCCACCTGTGATGTATCCCACCCACCTGTACCCCACCTGTGATGTATCCCACCCCCCTGTGATGTATCCCACCCACCTGTACCCCACCTGTGATGTATCCCACCCACCTGTGATGTATCCCACCCACCTGTACCCCACCTGTGATGTATCCCACCCACCTGTGATGTATCCCACCCACCTGTGATGTATCCCACCCACCTGTGATGTATCCCACCCACCTGTACCCCACCTGTAATGTATCCCACCCACCTGTACCCCACCTGTGATGTATCCCACCCACCTGCGATGTACCCCACCTGTGCACATAAAACATACACAATGACCAATTATTAAACATCAATTTCTTGTAAAAAATTAACACATTTAAAATCACTTAAAAACTTGAAACTACAAAATAAACACATTTCAACAAAACATATTAAAAACCAAACATTCACCCTCGTCCTGGTGGTGTGTTAAAATAAAGTCTCAGTTGGTCCCTGTTCCGCAGTGACACTACCCTTGGCCTGCTTGCATACCTCCGCAGGGGCATTAGTGGAAGCACATTCGGGGGTTCCGGAGTCTCTCTTTCCTCCTGCCGCACAAAGTTGTGGAGGATGCATGCTGCCCTTACCACGACAACTGCGTTGGCCAGTTTCAGCAGCATGGGCGTGTGGAACACCCTCCACTTTGACACCAGGATCCCAAATGTGCACTCCACCATTCTCCTTGCACGGCTCAACCGAGCATTGAAGTGTAGCTGGCTGGCATCAAGTCCCCTGTCTGGGTACGGACGCATTACATGGTCGGACAGGGCGAAGGCCTCGTCCCCCACAAACACATAGGGGTAGGCCGGTGCCCTTGTCCCAGGCCAGGGTCTGTCACGGGGGAGACGCAGTCTGCCTTCCTCCAGCAGCCGGCAAAGGGTCGTACGCTGGAAAATTCCAGAGTCATTGGAACTACCGTACGACCCCACGTCCACGTACACAAACTTGTAGTCCGCATCTGCCACTGCCATTAGAACAATGCTAAAGTACTTTTTATAGTTGAAATAATGGCTGCCACTCCCCACGGGTTTCTGAATCCTGATGTGTTTCCCATCCAGTGCGCCAACACAATTAGGAAACTTGCACTCGGTCCAGAAGCCCTGGGCGATCTCCTCCCATTTCTTGGTGTCTGGCACAGGCATGTATCTGGCCCTCAGTCGCGTCCAAATGATCCTCGAAGTCCTCACGACGATGCCTGCCACCGTGCTCTTCCCAATACGAAATGTCACATGTAGCGATGTATATGTTTGTCCAGTTGCGATGTACCTACAAGAGAAATAATCGAAATCAATTTTTCATGTCGTTACAGGAGAAAGGTTCAAGACAAGGTGGCGCAATATACGTGATGCATACGTAAAATGGCTACGGAAGAAAAAACTTGCCGAACGAAGTGGCAGTGGCGGGGGAAAGCGACCAAAAGACTACCAATTTGCCAAGCAATTATCTTTCATCAATGAAAGCTTGGAACCTAGACTGTAAGTACCACTACTGTGGGCAGGAACTGAGAACTCATTTTAGCAGACAACTACCATGACTTCGGCCATGTATTGAACTGGCCTCAATTCCCATGGCTTTAGCGAACTTTTCTCAAAAGCTTTATCAAACGTTTGGTAGAAACGGTTGATAAAGTGTTTGATTAGTGTTTGCTAGCTCTGTGAATTGACGCCACATGCTGTTTGGCACACCAATAAATATTTTTTTTTATCTACAGGACTGAAGACAATTTGGAGCCAGAGGAACCGACCCAGGAGGCACGCTTCAGCAGTGAGGAGAGCGTGTTGGATGATGAGGTCGCCGATGTCACCTATTGCCCCGAGGAGAGGAGTAGGAGGAGGGAGTCCTTCGCTATCCAAGCTCTCGGCTTTGATGATGACTTGGGAGAAGAGAGCTTGGATGTTGAGGTTGCAGGACCGAGTGTTGCAGAAGCTGCACCTCCACAATCGACCGGTATGGAAGCTCCAGGGGACCAAGAACAAAGAGAGGAGCACAGAGAGACTGCAGCACAACCAGCGCGCAGGGCAACCCCGACGCAGGCCAGAGGACGGGAAGATGCTGCCACACCACCAGTGAGGAACACCCCACCAGTGAGGCGTCGAGGTACCCTCCCCCCAACAAGGAGAGAGACAGAGTCCGAAATGTCCGGGGCTGTCTCCGGACTTCTCGGGATTCTGCAGAGCCACCAAACTCTCATAACCCGGCAGTTGCAAGATGAGGACAGGGGCCATATCATGGAGCAGTACAAGTCCCACATCACTTCACTGCAATGTGAACTCGAAGCTGTACATGGGCACTACAGGGACGAGCTTAAAATTATGCATGAGATGCACAGAGGAGAAATCGACCAACTGCGTGCGCAGCATCATCAGTCGGTGGGCCAGCTGCAGAACATGATGCAGCAAATGCATCAACAAAGCAAGGAACTGCTAAATTGCAGGCACACCCGTGTTTTCACACTGTGATGTCTCTACTACCATATTTGGAAAAGGTGCCTTCCCAAAACATGATGGCGTGCCATTCCACTTTGCTGGACACGATCAAACAACACATGGACACGCCATTGTTGCAACCACCAATTTTTAGACCCCCACAACCTACAGCGGTGCCCCCCTGGCAATCATCACAGATGTACACCGGCTACAGAGGCAGTCAATATGGGCCACCGCTGTCAGGGTCCAGCTCATCCACGACCAGCACCCAAGAGAGTCCAGATTTCCAGGCAGCAACTCCCACCTTTTCTAGTAGTGGTGCCGATCCAATTTGAAAAAAAACAGTCATATTGTTCCTGGACATGCTCCTCTGAATACCTCCGATCCTCGGAGGAAGTATACCATCCCAGGGCTTTTTAGCCCAACCTTTTCCCTGCCCCATCTCCTTCAACCAAGGTTCAGAGGTGTTCAGATGACCATGTCAGGGAACTTTTGTTTTTGCTGGACTTGAACTTTAGGGCCTGGTGTCCCCGAAAGACACTACCTGGGTCACAACCTTGTGCCTGTTGCACTGCACCTGTAGTCCTGCACCTGTGCCTTTGATTCCTCTTGTTCCTTACTTTGTTCTTGTTCCTAACCACTTGCACAAGACCCTTTGAACCATGGATGAAGGACACCTTGACTGGTCGGTGAGAGGCCTAGCCTTTTCACTGACCTGTGTCCTTCATCCATGGCTCAGAGGGTCCTGTGCCAGTGGTTAGGTTTTAGAAGCACTAATTTAGGGCCTGGTGTCCCCTAAAGACACTACCTGTAGTCCTGCACCTCTGCCATCGGTTCCTCTTGCTCCTCACTTTGTTCTTGTTACTAACCACTTGCACAAGACCCTTTGAACCATGGATGAAGGACACCTTGACTGGTCGGTGAGAGGCCTAGCCTTTTCACTGACCTGTGTCCTTCATCCATGGCTCAGAGGGTCCTGTGCCAGTGGTTAGGTTTTTGAAGCACTTTAATATTAGGGACTGGTGTCCCCGAAAGACACTTGGGCAGCTATGCCCTGCAACTCTTCCAGCACAAAGTTGGTGGTTGGTGTTCCTTAATAACACTGACCGGGCTATACCATAGATATGTTATTTTTTGTCTTCCATGTTGGAAGAATGTTTTCATGTTGGAAAGTGGTTGTTTTTGCAATAAAGAAATTTGTTTTTACATACCTCAGTGTGATGAGTAGTTGTTCTTGTGGTGTGACTGCTCTCCTGAACGTGGTATCCTTCTTCCTAAGGTCATCCTTCACCATCTCCAAAAGGGTATCAAACCTGTCAGGAGATGGAAAGGAAGAAGCTGTAAAGTATGTTGTGGGACAAGGTGTTGGGTGGAGGATGGGGGAGGTGTGTTTACAGAGGTTTGGGAGTGTTGTGGAGGGTGGGGGTGTAGTGTATATCTAGGTATACAGGTGTGTGGGGGTCAGGGTGGTGTGTTTAGCTAGGTATACAGGGATGAGGTGTTGTGGGGGTGAGGGTGGGGTGTTTAGGGATGGTGGGGGTTGGTGTATTTAGGCCTATACTTACAGGGGAATAGACATCCGAGTGTAGCTGTAGAACTTCTGTGGGTGTCGTCTGAGGTCCCGGTAGAGGGCCTGGAACTCTCCCTTCCTCTGCCTCCTGGCTAGTAGAGGGTGCACCCACCATCTCCTGCGAGGAGCACGCCTACTCCCCACATAGTAGTAGGTAAACAACAGGAAGGAGAGAATTCCCAGGTAATAACAGTAAAAAATGACTGGATCCATGGTCCCAACTGCTGTCTCTGTATCCAAGGATGGTCTCCACACGTCCAGCTGTCTCCAACAATGACCCCAGAGCTTCTGCTGACCTCCCAGAACCCCAGGTATTTATACAGGTTGTTATCTGTTTAAGAATCCGGATCCGGACCGCAACCGTGTTCATACCGCACGGAAAACGGATGCAAACGGACCGGATCCGGACCGGATCCGGACCGGAACCGTGCGGATCAGGTCCGATCCGGCTCCGGTGCGGTCCGGACATCCGGTGCGGTTTTTACAAAACCGCAAGTGTGAACGGGGCCTTAGGCTGGATTCACAGGGGTCAGTTGCATAACTCACGTGTTAAAAGGTGTGTGAACTGCACATAGACTGTAATGCAAAGCCTGCATGCAGCAAGTTAGAATAATGCGATCTGTTACTGTGAACAGCTCCATAGAACTGTATGAGCAGTAAGTTGACAGAATTTGTCTGCAACGCAACTGAGCACCGTGAACCTGGCCTCAGGCTTCTTGCACACAGGGACGTTACAGGCGCACGTTAGTGCAGCCTGTAACGCTCCCCCAACGCACAGCAATGTAACACAAGTGGGCTGTTCACACTGCCCACGTTGCGTTACATTGTAACGCAGCAAAGTGCTGCATGCTGTGCGTTCTACTCAGCTAAGCCGCGTTAGACTGCTTGCACATGCGCAGTAATGTTGGGGAGGAGGGGAGAGCGGCCGGGCACATGGCTAATTAATATTCACTGCACTCAGTGACGTGCAGTGTTTACTTCCTGGAGCGGCCGCTCTGTGCGGCGATTGGCTGGCGGGACCACGTGATGCCGCATGCGTCCAAGAGTACGCATCACGGCATCACGGACGCCAGAGTGAGCTGCACAACGCGTCTCACTCCGACGTCCACACCAGAGAGCACCAGGCGTTGCGTTAGGGGCACGTTATGCGACCATAACGTCCCCTAAACGCAACGTCCTGGTGTGTAACTAGCCTAAATCTAGAAAAAGAAATAGAATAGGAGATACATAAACCATTAATATCTCATATCACGGCCGTGTGCGTGGTTGCGCGCAATCGTGAATTTTTTCCTACGATCAGGGAAGGTCGTAGTCAGCCAACTTCACTACGCTGGAACTACGTGTAGTTATATGCAATTACGCTTCGCCAAACTACGCCTTCGAAATTAAATATTTGTTTCGTATGCATTTAGTAGACTACGCGTTAAAATACACAATTACGCGTAGTGCGAAGCGTAGTGTATGCAGATGCTTATGCCCGTATGCAGAAAATTTTACGCATTAATTCCTCGTTAAATGCTTATACCCGGAACTCTTCTATGCGTACATTCCCCTTTCCAATGCATAAATTTGTAAGCATACAATCGCACGCGGAAAATTAGCCGCGAGTAACGCATTTGTAGTTCACTACGCTTGTTGACTACGCATAGTGGGCGTAAGCTACGTGTAGCGGTACTTCGCTACACGTAAATTCGTAAGCATAGTTTTGAAACTTCACCTACGAACTACGATGCGTAGATTCACACTGGCGTAGTTTCTGCTCATCCCTGCCTACAATTGCACGAGAAAATTGGCGATTGCACAAAAACGCTAGTGTGGCCATGATATGATTTATCACGGTTTAGTGAATCAAGACCGATAAATGAACTTTAGCGCACGAGTACGTGCGCGTTTCACGTGAAAAGCGCACGTGATCGCGCAATAACCTTCGTTTATTACGTGAACTAATGCTGTTCACGTGTACACTTTTGCGCACGGCAGATTGCGTGATAACTACTGTGATAGCATTTATTACGCTTTAGTGAATCAAGCCCTAGAAACGCAAATCATGAATCGCAATTTTTTCTTACAAAATTTTGCATTTTTACCACGATTTGTGCGTGTGATTCCCGTTCAATTGAATGAGAATCACAAAGCAATCGTCCCCAAAGTGATATATGCAGCGTGTTTGCGATTTGTTTAAATCGTAAACGCTGCAGTGAAAATGATCCCGGAGGGATACATTAGCAGCACTTTGCTGGTCACCGGTGTGAACCAGGCCCTTATGTAGTTTGATCCACCATAAGCCTGCCGGTCATCATCTTTACTACTGAAAGGCATGAAAAGAAACAGACATCACCAACTGCCATTATGTACAGACACACCCACTAAAAATGTTATAGCATAACATTGAGGGTCCATTTCAAATGGACCCCTTATGAATTAACCAGCGTTCAGTCAGTGTAAGCATGCGTTGGTGGCATGTCCTCCACCCCCCGACAGCTAGATGTGAAACCGGTCGGGTGAGGAGGAGACGCCACCGATGCATGTTTGCACTGAACGCTGACAACTCCTGCACAAAGTGCCACGATTGTTTGAGCTCTCGTTCGCGTCCATCGTGTGCCGTCACATGTTCCCGCGGAAGGAAGATGGATAGGAGAACGCTCGTACGTCTGGTCGCATTGCGGTGGGTTCCCTGATCCATTTTTCAGTGTGTATGTACCATTAAGACCCGCCCATTGGATCTACTCCAGCAAAGCCAATTCCCCACCGATCCCATTGTTCACGCACCTCCCCCGCTCGCCACATAACGTCACGCATGCGCCGCTTATCGCGCCCCCCCGCATTGTAACATAGCGCACAGCTGACGCGTGTGTGCAGCACGGCCCAGCGATGTCGCCCGTCAAAGGTGTGTGCGCACCTCTTAACGACCGCCTGACGCCGATAGGCGGCGGCTGGTCGTTAGTGGTTTTACATGGAAACGGCCGCTCGTTCGAGCGGCCTTTCCATGTCAGGGCAGCCAGTAGGCAATAAGGAAAGTCAGGCAGGCAGGAGGTCAGTTACAGAGGAATCAGATAAAAGAGGGCACAGTATCCCCCCTATGCTTTTAGGCACTCAGGGTGCTGTGGGTGCTCCAGGGTTCTGCATGGGTGGGCGCAATAAGTGCAGTGGTCGCTGCAGGGAGGAGAGCGAGAGCTGTGCAGGAGGGAGGGCGGAGAGTTTACTAAGCATAGCTAGAGCCAAAAGCATCTAATTTAATTTGCCTCCAAGGCTCCCCATTGTGGGTGCTCCAGGGTGACTGCATGGGTGGGCGCTATAGGTGCGGTGGCTGGTGCGCAGCAGGGAGGACGAGCACTTGGAGCCAAATTTAAAAATGCTTTTAGCTCCAAGGCTCCTTCAGATTCCCATTGGCTCCAATGGGGAGTCGTGGAGCCAAATTTAAAGAGTAACTCTCAGGCTGCAAAAGCTAATTTAAACCTCTATTCTCCTGTGTTAAATAGTTTAGAAGGAAGCAAAAAAGGCAATACTGAAGTTAAAAATCTCTCTTACTTTGATGTTTGCTGAACAGCAAGGCTCGTTATTCCCAAGCTCCTAAGGAGGCCGGCAGGAGCATAACAGATACTGCAAAGCATTCTGGGGCTGCTTCTTCTCCCCACTGCACTCCCTTGGTCCTCCCCTCCATTTCCCTATCCTGCCCTAAGGCTGCTTTCACAGTGGGAAGTTACAGGCTCATGTTACAGCAGCTTCTAACAGCAGCCTGAGGGCTCGTTTCCACTATCGCGAATCTGCATGCGTCCAACGCATGCAGATCCGCACATGTAATACAAGTGGATGGGCCTGTTTCCACTGTAGCGTTGTTGAGGTGCGTTTTTTTCAGCGTGAAAAAAACGCACAAAAGAGCCAACGATTTCGCCTGCGTCGGGAATCCGTGCGAATCGCCGCTAATGTATTTAATAGTAAAAACGCATGCGTTTGTTACATGCGTTTTTACCCGCGATTTCGCGTGCGATTTCGCACCTTTTTCAATTTTATTTAGCCCTGGCAGTGTCATGGTTAATTTCGCATGGCACCCTGCCATGCGAAATCGCAGGCGAAATCGCGGGTAAAAACGCATGTGGAAACGCATCCGCATGCGTTTTTACAAGCGTCGGAATGCGGCCGAAATCGCGTCGCAACAGTGGAAACAAGCCCTCAAACTCACAGCACTGAAAAATCAATGTGCTTTTCACAGGGCACGTTCCTTAGAGTACACTGCAGGAGTCCGCTATTGTTCCTAGCCATATGGCTAATTAATATTCACTGCACATTAGTGTTGTCCGGATCATGAACCATTAGGATCTTTGATCCTGATCTTTTTTGTGAGTCGAATCATCAGGAAGCAAGGTAAGGGAGGATATTACATCACAATTGGCTTCATAGGAGACAGACAAACATGGAACCTGCCATGAGCTGTCAGGAGCATCATTCTCTGCAAATACTATATAAAAATTCAGTGAAATCCAAACGTGGACAGTGAAATGCATATGTAATGTAAGTACAGCCAATCTTTAGCTACTGATATATGTGTTTATTTTCTCTGAGACCCTATGCCTAACAGCTCCTCTTTAAAGATGCTTTAGCTCTAGCTATAATTACTATAGCTAGAGCTGGGTGGGGGAGCGGCAGTGTGTGGCAGCGGCCGGCGGAGATCTTCAATCAAGGTCGCAGATTAGAGGATATTGGCGTGGGACCATTTCCAAGGATATTGGCATGGGGAAATGATTCTAGAACAATAAAATACTTTTCTCGTTGTTGCATTTTTATTTCAAAATGAACCCTTTGTGGAAATGGGTAATGAGTATTTTGTACCCCTATACTCATTTCTCCTGGGGAGGGGGCTGGGCTGCATCTGGAGGTCCCCTTCTTAAAGGCGACTCCCAGATGCTACCATGAACCTTCTCCCGGGTGTCGTCGGCCCCAACCTCCTCCTGGGGCACCGGAGGTTGGGAAGAGCCCATTGTCCATGGCAAGGGCGTAGCAATAGCCATAGCAGCCATAGCAGCTGCTATGGTGCCGAGGTGGTATTTGATATATTCTCTATTAACTTTCTTGTGTTTTTCCACCCACTCAGTGCTCGTGAACTATATGCAGAATAGATTGTAAATTGGCAATTAACTCATATCCATAGGGTAGGGGCCGATGGCATACAGTGGTGTGAAAAACTATTTGCCCCCTTCCTGATTTCTTATTCCTTTGCATGTTTGTCACACTTAAATGTTTCTGCTCATCAAAAACCGTTAACTTTTAGTCAAAGATAACCTAATTGAACACAAAATGCAGTTTTAAATGATGGTTTTTATTATTTAGTGAGAAAAAAACCTCAAAACCTACATGGCCCTGTGTGAAAAAGAAATTGCCCCCTGAACCTAATAACTGGTTGGGCCACCCTTAGCAGCAATAACTGCAATCAAGCGTTTGCGATAACTTGCAACAAGTCTTTTACAGCGCTCTGGAGGAATTTTGGCCCACTCATCTTTGCAGAATTGTTGTAATTCAGCTTTATATGAGGGTTTTCTAGCATGAACCGCCTTTTTAAGGTCATGCCACAACATCTCAATAGGATTCAGGTCAGGACTTTGACTAGGCCTCTCCAAAGTCTTCATTTTGCTTTTCTTCAGCCATTCAGAGGTGAATTTGCTGGTGTGTTTTGGGTCATTGTCCTGCTGCAGCACCCAAGATCTCTTCAGCTTGAGTTGACGAACAGATGGCCGGACATTCTCCTTCAGGATTTTTTGGCAGACAGTAGAATTCATGGTTCCATCTATCACAGCATGCCTTCCAGGTCCTGAAGCAGCAAAACAACCCCAGACCATCACACTACCACCACCATATTTTACTGTTGGTATGATGTTCTTCTGCTGAAATGCTGTGTTACTTCTACGCCTGATGTAACGGGACACGCACCTTCCAAAAAGTTCAACTTTTGTCTCGTCGGTCCACAAGGTATTTTCCCCAAAGTCTTGCCAATCATTGAGATGTTTTTTTCAGCAAAATTGAGACGAGCCTTAATGTTCTTTTTGCTTAAAAGTGTTTGCGCCTTGGATATCTTCCATGCAGGCCATTTTTGCCCAGTCTCTTTCTTATGGTGGAGTCGTGAACACTGACCTTAATTGAGGCAAGTGAGGCCTGCAGTTCTTTAGATGTTGTCCTGGGGTCTTTTGTGGCCTCTCGGATGAGTTTTCTCTGCGCTCTTGGGGTAATTTTGGTCGGCCGGCAACTCTTGGGAAGGTTCATCACTGTTCCATGTTTTTGCCATTTGTGGATAATGGCTCTCACTGTGGTTCGCTGGAGTCCCAAAGCTTTAGAAATGGCTTTATAACCTTTACCAGACTGATAGATTTCAATTACAGTACTTTTGTTCTCATTTGTTCCTGAATTTCTTTGTCTCTTGGCATGATGTCTAGCTTTTGAGGTGCTTTTGGTCTACTTCTCTGTGTCAGATAGCTCCTATTTAAGTGATTTCTTGATTGAAACAGGTGTGGCAGTAATCAGGCCTGGGGGTGACTACAGAAATTGAACTCAGGTGTAATAAACCACCTTTAAGTTATTTTTTACCAAGGGGGGGCAATCACTTTTTCACACAGGGCCATGTAGATTTGGAGGTTTTTTTTCTCACTAAATAATAAAAACCATCATTTAAAACTGCATTTTGTGTTCAATTAGGTTATCTTTGACTAATAGTTAATGGTTTTTGATGAGCAGAAACATTTAAGTGTGACAAACATGCAAAAGAATAAGAAATCAGGAAGGGGGCAAATAGTTTTTCACACCACTGTAGATAGAGTGCTTACATTAGAGGGCCCCATGAACGTTTTGCTATGGCACCCCATAATCTCTAGCTATGCCACTGGTCCATGGATTCGACAAGGGCTGGGGGGAAGGCTTGGCCGCCCCTCTCCCCCGGAGCCCCCCTTACCATAGACCATGCGGGATGGTATAGCTCAGGGTGCAAAGCCTTAAGCGGCCGGGGCTTCCCATTCTGCCTATCCCAGTCTGCATGGGGACTTCGCAATTGTGATGCAAAATCCTAATGCAAAATTTTGGGGAAATTCGTAAAGCATTTCACATGTAAACATAATCAGGAACTGTAATTTCACAATTTCGCGTAATTTTGTGCTGACTTTAGGGGATAATAGCAGCGTCCCATACATGCTATTGTCACCAAAATTGCTATGTATGTTAAGGAGAACAACGTAAAGAAGGCAAAAAAAAAATGTTTCAAAAAGACCTTGCCGTTTTTGAGATAATTGATTTGATAATGCAAAGGGAAAATGGTTTTTAAACTCAGAAAAATGTAAATTTTTCCTTATTCCTCTGCATTTTCAAAATTGATTATCTCAAAACCTGCAAGATCTTTTTGAAAAATTATGTTTTTGACTTGTTGTCAATATTCCCCTTAAAGAGACACTGAAGCAAAAAAAAAAAAAAAAGGGATGATATAAGGATTTGTATGTGTAGTACGGCTAAGAAACAAAACCTTAGGCGCAGAGACATGAGTCTAATATTGTTTCCAGTACAGGAGGAGTTAAGAAACTCCAGTTGTTACCTATGCAAAAGAGCCACTGAGCACCACCAGTTTCGTCGCAGAGAGCTCTGTCTTCTAAAGCTTATTATCTCAAGTGCCTGGCACTGTATTGTTTTTTCTTCTGCAGAGGACAGTTCACAGTTCAGAAGTTTGCTAGCCTGCTCTGTAAAATCATGTAGAATGCTGAGTAATGTGTAAACTGCAAATATTAGAGAATCATGTAATTTTATACAAAAAACACTATATAGCTGAGAATATAAATATGAGAATATTTTCTTTGCTTCTAATGTTCTAGTAATTATCCGTACTACACAACCAATTCATTATATCAATTTTTTTTTTCGTTTCAGTGTCTCTTTAACACACCTAGCAATTTTGCTGGTGATAGTATGGGGGCACACAATTATGTGAAATTACACAAAATTACGTGAAATTACAGATGCATTAAGCTAAATCAAATTGCATGTCCAAATCATAATTACGTATGGCTGTAATTGAAAAAAAATTAAAAAAAATTACACAAAATTTCATGTAATCCTAATTAGCAGATTACGATCGTGACTACAACAACAACACAAAGTAAAATATTGCTGTGAACAATATGGGTTGCATTACAGCCCTAACATTACTGACAATAAATCAGGTGACATAATAAAACATAATAAAGCAGGTGACATGATAAAAAACACATCATTTATTTTCAACACATGCTGACACCTGTTACAAAAACAGAGTAGAGCACAAAGTGCAGTCACCGAGAACAGCCAATCAGCATTCTCCCCTCTCCTGAGTGCTAACAAAGGGTGAATTTCGATTGGCTGAGAGTGTTACCAGCTTCGTATGTCACATCTGGCATTTGGCACGAATGGAAGGCAGACCTGTATCATCACATCAATCTAGCGTACGGAAAATGATAACACCAATGGATGCGAAACACTATCCCTATAAATAAAATATAGACATAAAATATATACAGAGCATAATAACCCCTTCTTAAGCGGCGCTGTTTTCACTTACCGACCTGCTTACAGATGAACGCTGGAGTTTTCTGTATCTGCTGCAGCAGCTGCGCTCAACGCTCAGCAATCAATGTTTCCCCTTCTGAGAGCCAGTGGCTGCGCAAAGCATGAGACAGCAGCTTTTAATGAGCATGTCTTACCATTAAGCTGACGGAGGCAGATCCTGTGCTATTATCATAGTATCAGAAAATAGACAAGAAGGTTAAATTAAGTTTACTTGAGCATCGTCCAACTTCTTTGTTTTTTTTTTGTTTTGTTTTGTTTAACTACCATGCCAGTTAATTACTGCCATCTAGTGTTAGAAATAAAAGCTTACCTGCGTGTGCGATTGAAATTTACACTCCCCTCCCAGAGTCGGATCATCTACAAGGCAAACCTGGGCAGTTACTTAGGGCCTAGAGAGAGTCTAGGGGCCTGGTGAACCTTAGCCCCTAGTGCCCCCACCAAATCATCAGCGGTTGGCAAAAGCTGCTATCTTGCTTAGGGCCTTGTTTCATCTTAATACTTTACTGTCCCCAAGTTTAACGTCTCCAAGTAATACTAACGTCTTCAAGTCTTCTCTAGGACTGCCCGCACGCTCTGGAGCTCACTCCCACGTCCTGTCTGCCCCTGTGGTCAAAACATTTAAAAATGCCTCCAAAAGACCTCTTTAGAATAACCTACCAGTGTTTCCTTCTGTCCTAACCTTTAACCACTTCCAAACCACAATTTTTTTCCCCTTTAAAACCAGAGCAATTTTCACATCACGCTCCTCCCATTCATTTGCCAATAACTTTATTGTTACTTATCACATTAAAATGATAGATATATTGTATTTTTTTTACACCACATATTAGACTTTCTTTGGGGAGGCACTTTTTGCTAAGACTTATTTTATTTTATATGCATTTTAAAATAAATAATAAGGAAAAAGCAAAAAATATTTCTCAGTTTTTAGCCATTTTAGTTTTAAAATAAAATGTGCTTTGATAGTTAAAACCCACACGTTTTATTTGTCCATCTGTCCCGGTCATTAAGGTGTTTAAATTATGTCCTTAGTACAATGGATGGTGATAATATTTTATCTGGAAATAAAGGTGATTTTTTTTTTTCCGTTTTGTGATTTTAAAATACTGTATCAATAATTACAAGCCTTTATTTGCAAAATGAACAGTAATATACCCTCAAGCCATTCATATTAAAAAGTCTGTAAGTTAACTATTTATGTCTTCTTCTTTTTTAAATGGCGTCCTTTTTTTTATTCTTAATTTTACAAGTGTTTTATTTTTGGTAACTATAGGGTAGGGGTGTAAGCAGTTAAACATTAATTCTATATATAAAAATGCAATTCTATATAGAAAAGTGTATTTTTACTTTTCGACCACAAGATGGTACTACGCTTAATTGTTGAGTACTGTAAACTAGACACCAGAACACCTCCCCCTCCCGCACAAAGCAAAACCACACACATTGCACCCCCAAAAACATTTGTTAATGCGAATACTCACCGTGGGGGAAATTGCCTTGTGGAACCGTGTGTCTACGTTGAAGAGTAGGCCTCAATTGTTGTAGCAATTGATCAAAACTGAAAGGGGAATAAAAAATGTTTTCCTGTTAATACTATACTGAAACATTTGCACTTGTACTTTATTCCAGTGTTACTACCTCTATTACCTATGTGGAAGTACTAAACAGTTTTGTTGGTATTACTATGCTGTGTATGCTGTTACACAATACACATTATTCCTCTTTTTGTACTTTTTTTTCTCGGTACGCTCTGTAGCGTACAGTTCTGAATTCCGTTCTCCGTAACAAAAATTTCATCCGGTTTTCTTCCATCCTACAAGTTCCAAAATCTATTCTAATGTGCTCTGGCTTACTGCAGCACGTTCTACTATCACCATCTCTGTAATAAATCAACTTATCTCTCTCTTGTCAGACTTGTCAGCCTGTGTATGGAAGGCTGCCAAGTTCTTCAGTGTTGTGGTTCTGTGATGCATCTCCCACCTCCAGGCCCCTCTCTGCACACTGCCTGTGTGTTATTTAGATTAGTGCAGCTTCTCTCTGCTCTATTATCTTTTACAAGCTGGATAAATCGTCCTCTGAGCTGGCTGGGCTTTCACATATTGAGGAATTACATACAGGCAGAGCTGTCTGCACTCTGCAGGAAGAAACAGCCTGACACTTCAGTGGAAGATAGCTGCAGGGGGAAAGAAACACACAAATGATCTCTTGAGATTAAAAAGGAAGGCTGTATACAGCCTGCTTGTGTATGGATGTATTTTCTATGTGTGGACATACTGTACATCAACCTACTTCCTGTTTTGGTGGCCATTTTGTTTGTTTATAAACAAACTTTTTAAAACTGTTTTTAACCACTTTTAATGCGGTGGGGAGCAGCGAAATTGTGACAGAGGGTAATAGGAGATGTCCCCTAACGCACTGGTATGTTTACTTTTGTGCGATTTTAACAATACAGATTCTCTTTAAGTTATATTACAGGCAATACACACCTGTTCATGGTGGTTGCAACAAAATAAAAGTTGTGTTATGTAGCAACTAACGATTCTTCTGTCTTTGTTAAATGTGTCTAATTAGCATTATATACAGTATGTATATTTTCTAGTACTGTAGCAGTGGTATATGGCAGCAGTACAAAAAACAACAAAGGCAAAGGTTTTGGTTCTATTTACCTGTAAATCGCATCCTGGTGTACGCAAAAAAATTGGTCCGGGTGCTGCTGCAGGTCTGCATATAGTGCCCTGAATTGTCCTTTCTGTGACCTCTGCATCAGAAGCGGGTGTACCCAATATCTACGGATCCTGGTAAGCCAATCAAATCAAAAGAAAACAGTTTTGCAGGCATAATGAACTAAAAATCGCAAAATGCTAATCGCTGAAAAAATGCTGAAAAAAAAACGCTTTCTATACAGTGAAAAATCACTGGCAAATCACTAGGAAAAACCACTGGAAAACGCCAGAAAATCGCTCAGCGTTTAGAGATTTCCATGGGCCCTAAGTGCAACTGTTTTGTTTTCACTTGTGAATGAAATGCCGGCATCTCGCTGAAGCCAGCACTCACTCATCACAGGCACTGCGATTGGGTTTGGGAACATGCTGTTCCCATACACCGATCACTGAACAGCAGGATTTCGACAGAAATGAGCGGCAGCGGCGTGGCAATTGGGATTGGGCATATATATATATATATATATATATATATAAAGAAACCACGTGAAGTTGCAGCTCACAGCTCTTCTTTTATCATAGAGCATAAGCAAGAATACAGGTAAGCAAACAGTTTTGGTCGTCCCCGACCTTTATCAATGCCAAACAAACAATGAATCTATATATATATACCCGCCCCAACAGGAAATTATATCATGGTATTATGGGAAACACCCACAAAACACAAACAAAAATACAGTGTTTATATGTTTTGTGGGTGTTTCCCATAATACCATGATGTAATTTCCTAATGGGGTGGGTATATATATGACCATGGATTCATTGTTTGTTTGGCATTGACAAAGGTCGGGGACGACCGAAACTATTTGCTTACCTGTATTCTTGCATATGTTCTATAATAAAAGAAGAGCTGTGTGCTGCAACTCCACGTGGTTTCTTTCTGTTCATCCAGGGGCTTGGGAGCCCCCAGTTGTGTGCATACCCAACCTACAGCTTGTGATTGCTGCTGATCCCTCCTGGACTATATATATACACCGATGTACCAGCAGTCGACAAATGGTTAATCACTCATTAACTGCAGCACCATTTCCCCTATAAATTGTATCCAAAACTCCCCACAAGTGATGAAAAAACATTCTCCTAGCATCAAAGAAATTCCACTGGCCCCGGAAAGGGAAAGAAATTTAAAAAAAAAAAAAAACCTGAGCCAATCAAAGCCAATAGCTGGCGGCTGTTTAATTAGAGCCTTTATTCAGATAACTTTGATGCAGCTGTTCCAATAAAAGGCCCTTTGGAAAAATCGATCACATGCCCCACAGATCTATGCAGTAT
Source organism: Hyperolius riggenbachi (assembly GCF_040937935.1). Classification (NCBI taxonomy): domain Eukaryota; kingdom Metazoa; phylum Chordata; class Amphibia; order Anura; family Hyperoliidae; genus Hyperolius; species Hyperolius riggenbachi. The sequence continues at coordinate 506,870,295 of NC_090648.1, forward strand.
TATTTATGGTCTCGGCAGGCATACTACTAGTATTCAAATAGAATGTGAAGATGGATACTAATGTCCCTTAAAAGTTTATCTAGCAGACCTTGTAAGGTCTAGGTTGGCATAAAGGGACATCCTTCCGTTACTAAGTCACCCCTATTGGATGATTTTGTTATTGTGGCAGAATATGTTAAATTTATATATGTATGTTGTGATGATTTATGTAAAAAAAAAGTGCATTTATATGTTTTTTAAAGTGTTGAAATAAAATTCATGTTTTTTTGGACTATCGAATGATTTGACTCCATACAAACTCATTTTGACTAGGATCCATCCAATATACATTGATCCCCCCAAATTAATCCCTAAATAATATCTAGACTAGATTCTTGCCTGGGATTTCTTGGGGGTTATCAAAATACCTACAAACTGTATTTCACTTTTTAACCCATGTGAACATTTGATCAAGAAACCTGGGTGTGCTTGGTTCAGATCTATGCAGTATTAGCAAACCATACCAGCACAGTGGGAGTATTTTCCTCTGCACAGAGCATGAACCCACCCACCTCCTCCCTCTGCTCTCTGTTCTGGGTGGAGTCAGCTTTTTGCTCACGGAAGAAGGCACCACTTCGGAGCCCTACCTGACTAAGGTGAAGTTTGTACAGAGAAAATACTGCTGTCCAGTCTAGTCGAGCCGTATTTGAAATAAGTACAGGAAGCCAAAATTGCAAGCCTAGCCAGCCAGGAAAAAAAATAGGAGGAAGGTTAGTGTTAGGCGTCCACAGGAGGGAGGTTAGTGTTAGGCGTCCACAGGTGGGAGGTTAGTGTTAGAGGTCCACAGGAGGGATATTAGTGTTAGGCATCCACAGGTGGGAGGTTAGTGTTAGAGGTCCACAGGAGGGATATTAGTGTTAGGCGTCCACAGGTGGGAGGTTAGTGTTAGAGGTCCACAGGAGGGATATTAGTGTTAGGCATCCACAGGAGGGAGGTTAGTGTTAGGCATCCACAGGAGGGAGGTTAGTGTTAGAGGCCCACAGGAGGGAGGTTAGTGTTAGAGGCCTACAGGAGGGAGGTTAGTGTTAGGCGTCCACAGGAGGGAGGTTATTGTTAGGGTCCACAGGAGGGATATTAGTGTTAGGCTTTAACAGGAGGGAGGTTAGTGTTAGGGGACCACAGGTGGGAGGTTAGTGTTAGGGGTCCACAGGTGGGAGGTTAGTGTTAGAGGTCCACAGGAGGGATATTAGTGTTAGGCATCCACAGGAGGGAGGTTAGTGTTAGGCATCCACAGGAGGGAGGTTAGTGTTAGAGGCCCACAGGAGGGAGGTTAGTGTTAGAGGCCTACAGGAGGGAGGTTAGTGTTAGGCGTCCACAGGAGGGAGGTTATTGTTAGGGTCCACAGGAGGGATATTAGTGTTAGGCTTTAACAGGAGGGAGGTTAGTGTTAGGGGACCACAGGTGGGAGGTTAGTGTTAGGGGTCCACAAGAGGGAGGTTAGTGTTAGGGGTCCACAGGAGGGAGGTTAGTGTTAGGCATCCACAGGAGGGAGGGTAGTGTTGGGGTCCACAGAAGGGAGGTTAGTGTTGGGGTCCACAGGCGGGATATTAGTGTTAGGGGTGCACAGGAGGGAGGTTAGTGTTAGGGGTGCACAGGAGGGAGGTTAGTGTTAGGGGTGCACAGGAGGGAGGTTAGTGTTAGGGGTGCACAGGAGGGAGGTTAGTGTTGGGGTCCACAGGCGGGATATTAGTGTTAGGCTTCTACAGGAGGGAGATTAGTGTTAGGCTTCCACAGGAGGGATATTAGTGTTAGGCATCCACAGGAGGGAGGTTAGTGTTGGGGTCCACAGGAGGGAGGTTAGTGTTGGGTCCACAGGATATTAGTGTTAGGCTTCTACAGGAGGGAGATTAGTGTTAGGCGTCTATAGGGGGGCTTAGTGTTAGGAGCTGGGCTTCGAGAGAGAAGATAGTGATAGGAATAGAGAGCCAAGAGATATTACTGTGCCGATATTACAACTATTAGTATTATCTTGCGTGCAAATCACTTGCGGCAATCCTAAGTGTATCCATGGCACACCGCACCTGCAAGTAATGAATTTAATTAGCAGCGAGGTTTGCCTGCAGCTGATGCATGGCGGTGAATAAGCAGATGTACACATCCGTCCCAGGTGTTGATTTTCTGTTTACTTAATGTACCAGACTAGGACAGGTAAACAAACCAGATTCCAGATTTAAAGGGTAACTTAGCGCTGATTTAAATTTCAGAATGACACCCTGTGCGTGTGGGGAGGTGGGCCATAGGCTTACCGCACCCCCCGTGGCCCGGATTCTTCCTCTGCTTGCCGGCTATCGATCTGCATATCTTGGTCGTCGTCGCTCGTTGACCCGGACATACTGCGCTGGCTGCCTGTGACCGCTCTCGCGTGGACTCCACTGGCGAGCTTGGTCACAGGCAGCCCAATAGGATATACTGCGCATGCGCAGCGCAGTATGTCCAGGTCAAAGTGCATCAACTGCGCCGACCAGGATAAATAGAACGGGAGCGATAGCAGGCAAACAGAGGAAGACCGTCAGCCACGGGAGGTGCGGTTATCCTATGAGCTCCTCCCCACACACACACAGGGCGTCAGAGGCGTAACAATCGAGGATGCAAGGGATGCAGCCGCAGCCCTGAGAGACGCGGGGGGGGGGTCGTGGGGGCGGGACAGCCGCTGTTTTTTGGTTGAAGTCTCTTTTCCCTGTGCTGAGAGACTGACAACTAAGGGCACAGAGAGAAAAAGCTTTCTGTTCTCTGTACAATTGTTCTAATGACTGCATCTGCTCTGCCACTGATAAGGAATCATACAAAGTTTTGTAGACGAGGATTTGTAGGCAGTCCTTATTCAGTGTGCAGCAGGGTGTTGTGTACAGTATCCAGCCCCCAGCCCCCCCCCCCTCTTCCTGTGTGCTGAAGTGATGCTGGAGGAGTCTGCAGAGCCATTTCTGCTCAGTCAGAGGTGCTTTACTGCTGTCTGTTTTTATCTGCATGGGGAAAACACATTACAGTGTACATTAGCTAATTGAATAACATTGGCTCTCAGTTTACCTGCGCAGAAAGCGAGGAAGGGGGGAGGGGGCCCCATCCAAAGGGCGGGGGGGGAGGGGGGCAGCGATTTCTAGTTATGCCCCTGCAGGGCGTCATTTTGAAATTTAAATCAGCGCTAAGGTATCCTTTCAGAGGTCTGCCTCCGATCATTTCCAGCCGCTTTGAGTTACGGTATGACAATTTTTCACATTATTAAACAGCAAGCGCCTGAATAGCGCTTTATGCAGGAAAAGCACACAGCCTAACGCATATCAGAAATCCTTTTTATGTCATTTAGCTCAGTTCTCCTAAGACGCCGCATGGGTCGGCCTTCTGAGCCATTTTTGACTGTAAAGTTGAAAGCTCCACAAAACGAGACGAGAGACCGCTGAGCCTGTGTTACATTTCCAGCCCGCTGTGCGTTTCATAAAATGGTTTATCGCTAACACCGAAATGACCCAAAAAATGAGACGTAACCGACAAAATAAAATTCCTTTGAAAGACCCCCTTTTTTGCTCCTCGAGGCTCATTTACTTTCAACATCTTTACATAACTGTTCAAAAAGCATTTAAAAAAAAAACAAAAGTATGAAACGAATTCCGGAAGCAGTAATAGCATCCGGATTTTAGAATAATAGTGAAAATTCTTAGCCTTTCACATTGGTAGGGCAGTGGCTAACTGGTAAGGAGGGTTTTTTTGTATCCCTGGGTCATGGGTTGACTATTCCTCAGGGCCCTTTCACACTGGCAGTGCAGTGCGGCAAATTGCTGCACTGCAACTGCAGGCTAATGAAAGTCTATGGGGAAGTTCATACTTTCCATGTTGCGGTACGCTGCAGCGGAAGTGCCCAATTTAAAGCTAGTGCATACCTACATACCTGCGTCTCCCCGGAAGTAATTTTAGTCTATGGCGATCCAGTGTTCTTTAACTACTCTAGAACCGCTCCACTCCAATAGGCGTGGCCGCGGCGGCAGCCCCAGGACCGCCTAATGCTAATTGGCGTAAAGTCCTGGAGCCAGCTACTGAAGGAGATCGCGCGCAGGCTGCGCGCGCATCTCCTTCTCGGGGGGCGGAGTTCCACCCCCTTTTTAGTCTCCGAGCGGCCGTTGCCGCTCGGGAGACTGTTAGACGGCGTGATCACCATCTATTTACACAGTGCAGCGCTGCCCACCCACCCTAGGGTGGCAGCAGAGAGAGAAAAGGGAGCGTGTGGACAGCGGTGGGGAAGGGGGAAAGTCTCCCCCCCTTCCCTCACCTTTGGGGCTCCCCCTCTCTCTCGCTCCCCCCTTTAGAAATTAGCAGTGTGGGCGGCAGCAGCAGGACACTTACGCTATCCTCCAGTGCGCGAGTGACTCTCTCTCTGTGTGCCGCTGTGCTGGTCTGGACTAGACCAGAGCAGCAGAGCACAGATACAGAGCTCACTCGCGCCGGAAGATAGAGTAAGTGTCCCACCGCTGAACCTGGGAGGTCCCTGTCACTTCCGAGGAGACACTTCCCTGGAAGCGTGTGTATCAGCAGCTATGCAGAGAGGAGGAGACCGGCGGCGAGTGAGCAGCGATTGGAACCAGGTAGGCGAGTAGCTGTGTATAGCGCATCCCTGCGCGCTCACTCTCCATTAGAGGGGGGAACATGGACGGCAGCCCGGGGAGAGGAAGAGAGGTCGGGCTGCCCTCACTGCGGCTGCGGCTCTCCCCTCCATTACAGAGCACCCCCTCTAGGGCGGCTGGGGTCACCCCACCTGGTGCTGGTCGCACCCCCCGCACCCTAGTCACGACGCTTATGCTGGGGGGCACCTGTCACTACATACACTGGTGGGCTCCTGTCACTACCTGAACTGGGGGGCCCTGTCACTACCTAAACTGGGGGGCCCTGTCACTACCTGAACTGGGGGGCTCCTGTCACTACCTAAACTGGGAGGCTCCTGGTGCTACCTAAACTACCTAAACTATCCAGGCCAGCCAGCCCAGCATCACCACTAGCCAACCAGCCCAGAATCACTGTCAAAAAGGCCACAGCATCACCGCCAGCCAGCCCAGCCCAGCATCATCGCCAGCCCGGCCACAGCATCACTGCCAGGCCTTTCAGCCCACACATCATCCTCAATCCAGCCAAAACCAGTATTGCCAGGTACAGCAGCCAGTAGAGGAGAATTCAGAAGCCAGGTGAGAGGTGTCTACCATATTAAGGGGGCATTCTGCCAATATATGTGAAATGCTGTCTATTTATGTGCCTCATGACTGCTGAATTTGTCTTGTTGGGGGCCTCATGACTGCTGAATTTGTCTTGTTGGGGGCCTCATGACTGCTGAATTTGTCTTGTTGGGGGCCTCATGATTGCTGAATTTGTCTTGTTGGGGGCCTCATGATTTGTCGGGGGCCTCATGATTGCTGAATTTGTCTTGTTGGGGGCCTCATGATTTGTCGGGGGCCTTATGATTGCTGAATTTGTCTTGTTGGGAGCCTTATGATTGCTGAATTTGTCTTGTTGGGGGCCTCATGATTGCTGAATTTGTCTTGTTGAGGGTCACATGATTGCTAACTGCGAGACTATGGGAAAAGCTGAATCCTTATCATATGAGACAATAGCATTAAACCTAGTTTTTTAGCTTTTTAAAACAGAAAATAAAACTGGGAGGTTCTAAAAAATTGAATACATTTTTCAGGAGTAGGATGGATGAAATTGTTTATCTTCACAGTTTACTTGGATTTTCCATAATGTTCATGTATGAGTTAAAACGTTTGTACAGTATTTAGTTTAAATTGCTGTTGGCACTTTGTGATAGATAATTGACTTTTGGGTTGCAGTTTGGGCACTCGACCTCCAAAAGGTTCGCCACCACTGTCCTAATCTGATGTCCCACCATTGCTGAGTTCATGTAAATTTGTCTCCACCCGTGACCACTTTTTTTGCATGCTATGCGCGCCACACAAAGTACCCCCAATTTTGCCCCCCCCCTGGAAAATTTTCTGCAGACGCCCATGTTTTCGCTAATCAGGAAGCGGCATTGGGCGGCAATCAGTGGGTGGCATTGAAGGCAGAGAGCTGTGGCGATGGTGATGCTGCACTCCAGCTCTTGGAATGCAGAAGTCAGGTGAGTAATTCTTCGCCCGCTGCCCAGTGCACCTGCTTGCTGCCCGCATAGAGGGGGAGAGAGCAGAAAGAGGCCACTGTCCCTCCTTCTAGCGCTGATTCCCCTCCTGCTCTGCCGCTGTGGAGGGTCGTGGCGACACCCCTCTCCCTGTCAGATACTTGGTGCCCCACGTCCCCCTGCACCCAATGGTAGGAACGCCCCTGCCCTTTGCACACTCCAATGCAAATGTTTTTATACAGCAGCTCCAGGTTATCTCTGCCAGTGCCAGCAGCTCCATAATAGACACAGATGTAGGACTCAGCCAAGCTGCATGTAGTGTCCTATGGAGAGGGGAGGAGAAGCAGAGAGTGGCACCAGGGCTGGATTTACCATAAGGCACTGTAGGCTCGTGCCTACAGGTGTCTTATGTGAGAGAGGCAGCTTCCCTCCCAAAATGACACCCTCCTCCTCCTCCCTTACTGATTGATGCAGAGATGCCGTTGCTACGCTCCTTCCCTGCGGTGTATATCTCCCTCCCTTGCTTCCTTCCTCCGATGCAGGTGTGGGGTGCATGGGTACAGGCAGCAGCACTCACCCTTCGCCCTGCAGTTATGAATTATACCAGCAGTGTTCTTCTGTGTTGTAAGGGTCCTCGCTTGATGACCTCATCAAATGAGGACCTTAGCAAAATAGAAGAACGCTGCCGGTGTAATAGGATCTTTAGGATCCTTATCTTACATGCTAAGCACTGTCTCACTGTCTCATGTCAATTGTGCAGAGAGCAGAACGTTTTTTATCTTCGTGCCCTTAGTTGTCAGTCCCTCAGGACAAGGAAAATAAACGTCTCCCCCCACGGGGCCCCCTGTGGCTTCTGGGCCCCCCTGGGGCTGCATCCCTTGCAGGGACTATTGTTACACCCCTGAATGCACACATTCAGTGGCGTAACAATAAGGGCTGTAGCCCCTGCAGCCGCAAGGGTACCCAGGACACCTCTGGGTCCCGTTCAGGACAGTTTTGGGGGGCAGGAGGGGTTGCAGCACATGAGGGGAGAGACTTGGCCACCTACATTGGCGGGGGGGGGGCCCACTGAGAGGGGGTTGCGCTGAGGGGAGAGCCCGAGGTGAGGGAGGCGGAGGCCTATGCCTTGCTTTACTGGGGACACCTATAACTGGCTATACTGGGGGCACCTATGCCTGGCTATACTGGGGGCGGCTTTAATGAGGGTACCTATACCTCACTATACTGGGGACACTTATACCTAGCTATACTAGAGACACCTAAACATGGCACATGGCTATAATGAGGGCACCTATACCAGGCTATACTGGGGACAGGCAACTATGCCAGGCTATACTGGGGATGGGTACCTATACCTGGCTATACTGGTGGCACCTATATCTGGCTATCTGTACTGGGGGCATCTGGCGGTGAGCTCTGTGTGCCGAAAAAACACTTGCTTCGGCACCTATACCTGGGGTGGGGGGGGAGGCCCATCCAAATTTTCGCAGGGGGGCCCAGTGATTTCTAGTTACGCCCCTGTACACATTCATTTACACAAGGGTTAATTATCTTTAACATTTGCTTCAATGTGTACAGAATAGGGGGGATGGATATACCAGCTTGGATGTCTGCTTTCGCCCTTACGTCATACCACATTTTGCAACGGCTACAAGAGGGGAATGGAAGCTTTGTCTGTACTCTGTTGTTGTTCACAGCTTGGCCTGATGGATGCATTGCTGCAATGTAATCTGCAGCATCCACTTAACTAATTTAAACTAGAAATTGTGCCAATAACTCATTTGGTTTATGACTTCTCTCCCTCGTCTTGCCAAATCGTGGCCATAAATCGATGGGGAGACAGGGAAATGGATGTTCTCGTTTGAGGGGGGGGGGGGAGGACATACTATAATATTGAAGTGCTGCTATATCCATTCTCAAGAGGCCCAGTACAACGAACCACCCACCACCGTCCAATGCATATTCCTAGGATGACAGCACCTTGCCTACCATTCATTTCTTTATTATATTTTACACAGCAGCAACATACTCCCCAGCGCTGTACAGAAGAGTCTGCTCTGCATACACATTTCCTTGCTAGTACCATATTAGGCAGGAGTGAAAGGTTAAAGGACATCCAAGGTGAAAATAAACTTATGGGAAAAACAATTGTATCTATTCTCCTAAACCTCATTCTCCAAAAAATAACTTTTTTTTTTTAGATAGCCCACAGTTTTATTTTATATTTAAATCTAGCTTTTATGTTTTTACTGTTGCATTGTCTCTGCTCAATGACACCTTCACTGAAGTATGCAGGAGCTCAAATCTATGAACTATTGGCCCTTTTTATCTCTTTCCTGCTCTAGGAAGCCACTTACTGACAGGAAAGTGTTTTATGGCTGTAATTACTGATCAGTGAGAGTTATGCTATAGCCTGACCCTGTCCCGACCCGGACAGAAACTGTCACTTTCATACCTGATATTTAACTCTTTCAGGCAGAAAAAGAAAACAAGGAACACAGCCTAGTTATTTGTGTGCTAGGCACTGTACATACCCATGTCTATCTCATCATGTCACATGTCACTTCTGGTATCCTTTAATGAGATTCTAATCATTTTGACTTGCATGCATATTTAAAGGACACCCGAGGTGACATGTGACATGATGAGATAGACATGGGTATGTACAGTGCCTAGCACACTAATAACTAGGCTTTGTTCCTTTCTTATTTCTCTGCCTGAAAAAGTGAAACATCAGGTATGCAAGTGACAGTTTCTATGCGGGTTGGGACCAGGTCAGACTGGGTTAGACTGTGTCAGACTAGAGCATAACCCTCACTGATAAGGAATTACAGCCATAAAACACTTTCCTGTCAGTAAATGGCTTCTGAGAGCAGGAAAGAGATAAAAAGGTTCAATAATTCATAGATTTGAGCTCCGGCATACTTCAATGCATGTGTCATTGAGCAGAGACAATGCAACAGTAAAATTTTAAACAGTAAAATTAAAACTAGATTTAAATAAAAAATAAAACTGCGGGGTATATTTTTTAGGAGAAGGAAAGTAGATACAACTGTTTTTCTCCTCAGTTTATTTTCACCTCGGATGTCCTTTAAAGAGACTCTGAAGCGAGAATAAATCTCGCTTCAGAGCTTATAGGGGCATGTGTGCCCCTGCTAAAACGCCGCTATCCCGTGGCTAAACGGGGGTCCCTTCACCCCCAAACCCACCCCCTGCAAAATCCATGACCAACTTGGTTGTCGATTTTGCTCCTCCTGGAGGCAGGGCTAACGGTCGCAGCCCTGCCTCCAGTCGCATCTATCAGCGGCGCATCGCCGCCTCTGCCCCGCCCCTCTCAGTGAAGGAAGACTGAGAGGGGCGGGGAAGAGGCGGAGGTACGCGTCTGATAGACGCGCGTGAGGCAGGGCTGCAGCCGTTAGCCCTGCCTCAATGCGGAAGAGATCCCCCGCTGCACGGAGGGAATTTGGGGGGTTAGGGACCCCTGTTAAGCCGTGGGATGGTGGCGTTTTAGCAGGGGCACATATGTCCCTGCTATCTATGAGGTCTGAAGCGAGATTTATTCTCGCTTCAGACTGTCTTTAAGGGGCTTGATTCACAAAAGAGTGCTAACTCAGTTAGCACGCCTTAAAGATTTGGGCGTGCTAACTAGGGTGCTAAGAAGTTAGCACGGCCAAAGCCTTTATTGATTGCGCGCAAAGTTTAAGCGCTGCTCGTAGTGCGCAAAACGTTGCGCTGGGTGTGCCTAAAATGTTGCACCGGATGTGCCCGAAGCATCGCACAGAAACTTTGTGCGCCCTAAAGGACTTTAGGCGTGCTAAGGGGCTTTCAGGCGTGCTAACTAAATTAGCACCCTTTTGTGAATCAAGCCCAAAGAGAATCTGAAGCTAAATTTTAATAAAAACAAAAAAACAAACAGATACTTACCTAATGGCTCATACACACGGGGTACGGCTGTCGCCGCAACCACGTGGCACATGCGTGTTGCGGAGACAGGTCGCCCGTGTGTATGACGCGCGCGCCCTGAACCGTCGCTACTCTGATTTGTCGCCAGGCGATTGACTTGTTCAATCGCCGGCAACAGCTGTCGCCGCAACTGTTGCTAGTCCGCGTGTGTGGGGACTAGCGACAGGAGACCCAATGCAAGTGAATGGAGCATCCGGCTGGGGGATGCTCCATTCACAGACAGCTTCCGCCGCGTCTCTGCCTTTCTGGCGTGTCGCTCCCTGGTCTCTTGTAGCCATGCAACGGGGGACAATTGTGCCCCATGTGTATGTAGCTTAAAGGCCCTTTTCCATTGATAAAGTGATGCAAATGTGGCTACCTCGCCGCATCGCACCACTTCCGCATCTCCGGATGCAGAAATGCATGGAGGGGATGGCGGGCGGATGCGGCCGTGCAAGAATCTGCAGCATGCAATGCACGCAGTGGAAACTGTTCCATTGCCGTGCATTGGTTACAGGACACCCGCGGTGCGATGCAGCTATGTAGCCGCATCGCACCGCATGTAATGGAAACGGGCCGTAAGGGTCCTACAGAGCCTTCCCATTACTCTCACGGCCCCCTCGTTCCAGCGCTGGCACCACCGCTCTAATCTCCCAGAAGTCTTTGGGAGCACCAGTGTTCCCGATGATGAGTGGCTCTGTACTGTGCATGCGCGATTGCCACAAGAATGCATGCCTGTGCGTGTGCAGTATGGAGCGGCCCGTCTTCAATAGCACTCGGGCTTCCGAAGACCTCCAAAGCCTCCCGCAGCCGCAGAGAGCAGTCTCTGACTCCGAATTTTAAATAGGCTTCAGGCTCACTTCAATGGAAATCGTATGGTGCCCATACACGATACAATAAAAATGTTCGATCTAATCAATCGAACCGAATGAAAGTCAAAAATATTTTTTTTTCGATCAAGAAATTTGAATGATTATCCCGTTTGTTCGAGAAAAATCTGATCAGACATGCTGGAAAAATCTTTATATTCGATCTAACGGAATAATCAAACTAAATTATCTAATTGAAAAAAAATGAAAAATTGTACCATGTATGGCCACCTTTAGGCTAGGTTCACAGTAGGACATTACAACACAACGCAATAAAAAAAGTGGTAACGCTGCGTTTCCGTGGCATACAGTAGGTACAGTAAAGCATACAGGCAAAAGAAAGTATGCTTCCCTGTACCTGGTAACGTGTTCGTTTAGAGGTAACACACTGACTGCAGCAGTGTGTTACCATAACGTTACACGTTACTATGCAACACTAACATTGCAGTGCGTTAAGCTGCGTTATAAGTCCCACTGTGAACCTAGACTTTAAAAAGGAACTCCAGTGAAAATAATGTAATAAAAAGTGCTTCATTTTTACAATAATTATGTATAAATGAGTTAGGCCCCGTTCACACTGCCTGCGTTCCCATCCGCGTTTCTGGAACGCGTGCAGGAGGCCGGCACGCACGGTATCAGACAGTGCATAGACCGCATTGTCTGATGTTCACACTGCATGCGTTCTGGACCTGTGCGGTCCGGGAACACATGCTGCACGCATTTTTTCCCAAAACGCGCGGCTGTCCCATTTCAGTGAATGGGATCAGCCACACAACGCATTCAAACGCGGATGGCGTGCGTTCGTACGCATTGCGTTCTGAACATACGGCCGTCCGCGTTTGGTAATGTGGACAAAGCCTTAGTCAGTGTTTGCCCATTGTAAATTCTTTCCTCTCCCTGATTTACATTCTGACATTTATCACATGGTGACATTTTTACTGCTGGCAGGTGATGTCAGTGACAGGAGATGCTGCTTGCTTTTTTGGCAGTTGGAAACAGCTGTAAACCGTAAAACAGCTGTTATTTCCCACAATGCAATGAGGTTCACAGACAGGAAACTGCCAGGACCATGGTCTTGACATCACACTGTGGGAGGGGTTTCACCACAATATCAGCCATACAGAGCCCCCTGATGATCTGTTTGTGAAAAGGAATAGATCTCTCATGTAAAGGGGGGTGTCAGCTGCTGATTGGGATAAAGTTCAATTCTTGGTTATGGTTTCTCTTTAACTTACCTGGGGCTTCTTGCAGGCCCCTGCAGTCATCCTGTGCTGCTCTTCCGAGACCCTCACAGCAGCGGAGACCCCCTCAAAGCTGGATGGCCAAGTGCCCCCTCATTACGTCCCTGTGCACGGCATTAGTCTGTGCATGTGCAGCATGGGAAAATCGCTACTACACATGCGCAGAATGCTCCCTGCAACAAAAGCGTAGTAGCCATCCGATTGGCCCTGACCGGCCAGCTATTAGGGGGGCACTGCTGCTGGCTGGAGGGTCTCAGAAGGGTGGCGTGGGGATATGGTGACTGCAGGGGGGAAGGGGGGGGGGGGCATGGTGACTGTGGGTGTAAGAAGCCCCAGGTAAGGTAAACTGATTTTTTTTCTCACTTAACCTCACTTAACCAGTATGATTATTTCGACATTTTTAAGGTCTAGAAGCGGTACATTTTTTTGCACCCTTTTAGACCCTAAAAACAATCATGCCTTCAGAAAGCCTGCAGCAGCCCAGCACTTACTCACCTCCCCGGGATCCAGCGCTGCAGTTCTCCCTCCGTACTCTGGGTGGCGGTGTAACCCTACAGTGAGATCGCCGGCTGTCGTCATGACAACAGGCGGCAGTCTCACTAGGCGGGGGATGCAGAGCCTTGGAGGACAGGAGAATGGCTGCAGGCGTCTGGATCCCCGGGGAGGTGAGTGAAAACGCCCACTACCCGCATTGCTCTGCATAGACCTCATTGCGGTCACCACAAGCCTGACTCGGGGTTACCGCTCTGAGCTGCGGATTTCCAGCCCCGAGCAAGACTCGGGGTTACCACCAGGGAGATTAAGTAATACTTTAAAATAAGACCAATTTAAATTGTTAGGAAGTGCATTGGATTGGCCCAATTCCAAACTGCATACAATTTGTATTCCGACCATCTCTGCCAATCATTGATCAATTTGATTTACTACAAGTAAAAAGTAGGGTTGGCGATTACCGATTCAGATTTCCGCTGAAAGTTTTTGGTTAATAAAGTTATGTAATTTAAAAAAAAAAAAAAGGTTGTTTTGCGGAACCCACTTTATTTTGCAGATGTCCTTGATAGAGATGATCAATGAGATGCAAATATTTCAGAATTTATGCAGGATCATGTAAATTTGTATGCAAATGTATGCAACTTGAAAAAGGAGGACCAATCAAGTCCCACCCAGGTTTAAATTGATTGGTCCATTTTCAAGCTGCATATATTTACATACAAATTTACATAATTCTGCATGCACCCGGAAATATTTGCATCTCAGTGATCTCCCCTAGTCCTTGACACAATACCAAATTCTCTAAATGAAGGCAAACGTTTAGATAAAATACAGGTAGTGCAGTTCCACCCCAGAGCAATACACAATGTACACAAAAGTCCAGACAAAGGAAGAGGGGTTTTAACCTCTTCAGCTCCGCAGTGCCGAAAATCTCATGCATCCGAGCAACGTTCACCTCCCATTCATTCGCCTATAACTTTATTGCTACTTATCACAATGAATCGATCTATATCTTGTTTTTTCCGCCACTAATTAGGCTTTCTTTGGGTGGTACATTTTGCTAAGAATTATTTTTTTCTGCATGCATTTTAACAGGAAGATTAAGAAAGACATGAAAAAAATTCATTATTTCTCAGTTTTTGGCCATTATAGTTTGAAATTAATTTACGCTACTGTAATTCAAACTCATGTATTTTATTTGCCCAACTGTCCCGGTTATTACACCGTTTAAACAATGTTCCTATCACAATTTATGGTGCCGATATTTCATTTAGAAATAAAGGTGCATTTTTTTCAATTTGCGTCCATCTTTATTTATAAGCTTATAATTTTAAATAATATAATAACATACTCTCTTGACATGCATATTTAAAAAGTTCAGACCCTTGGGTAACTATTTATGTTGTTGTTGTTTTTTTTTTATTGTTTTTTTTTATTGTATTTTTTTTTATTTTCTTTTTTTTAAATAAAAATGTATGTGGGTGATTTTTGGTGTGGGAGGGAAACTGCTTATTTTAAATGTAAAATAATATTATTTTTAATTAAAAATGTATGTGGGTGCAGTTTACTATTTGGCCACAAGATGGCCACAGTGAAAAAAGTCCTGGATGCGAACGATCTCGCATCCAGGAACTACAGAACACGGAGAGGTTTCCTGGGGGGCAGAAATACCGCGCTCTCTGGATAGAAAGCGTCGGTACTTCTGCGGGGGAGTTAGATCGGTGAATGGGAATTATATTCACTGATCGGGGGGCTAGCGGCGGGATCGCGCGCATCATGCGGCGGGAGCAGCAGTGCCTATCTGGACGAGGAAGCTCGTCCAGATAGGCCGAACTGGTTAAAGGAACAATTTCACTCTTTGTTCTTCAAATCACAAGTCTTCCAGGTTGCGGATACTAGGTGTAGACATAATTCAAATATCCAGTTTACAAAAAGACTGCCTGACACGTGTTTCACGGCCAAAAGCCGCTTCCTCAGAGGCACACAGTGTACATAAACATCCTGTGCAGGTCATAGGGAAAATGCCAAACCGCAATCTGTGATAAGCTGTAGTGGGAGCGATCAGTGTTGGTGGTTTATAGAGGAAATCTGAATACCACGGAAACACGGTGGCGTAGTGGTTATCGCTCTCGCCTTGCAGCGCTGGGGTCCCATTTAGAAGCCCAGCCAGGTCAACATCTGCAAGGAGTTTGTATGTTCTCCCCGTGTCTGCGTGGGTTTCCTATGGGCACTGCAATTTCCTCCCACATCCCAAAAACATACAGATAAGTTAATTGGCTTCCCCTAAATTGGCCCTAGACTATACGATACACACATGGACATATGACTATGGTAGGGACTAGATTGTGAGCCCCTTTGAGGGGCAGTTAGTGACAAGACAATATACTCTGTACAGCGCTGTGTAATATGTCAGCGCTATATAAATACATATAAATAAATAAATGTTAAGCCAAAACTTGGTAGTATCCGAGTCTTTTAGTTGGTCTAAAACATACATGTCAAACTCCGCCCCACAGGCCAAATCTGTTCCCCACTTTGCATCATGTTTAGCCCTAGATCACCAGGGAAGCTATATTGGGAGGGAGGGGGAACACTAGACACCAAGAAACTTTATAGGGGAGGGAGAGGGACCACTAGACACCAGGGAACCGTATAAGGGAGGGAGGGGCCATTGGACACCAGGGAACTGTATAGGGGAGGGAGGGGGCCGCCAGACACCAGGGAACTGTATAGGGGAGGGAGGGGGCCGCCAGACACCAGGGAACTGTATAGGGGGCACTAGACATCAGGGAACGGTATAGAGGAGGGGGGCACTAAGACACCAGGGAACTGTATAGGGGAGGGAGGAGGCCTCTAGACACCAGGGAGCTGTATAGGGGAGGGAGGGGGGCCACTAGACACCAAGGAACTGTATAGGGGAGGGAGGCCACTACACACCATGGAACTGTGTAGGGGAGGGGGGGCACTAGACACCAGGGAACTGTATAGGGGAGGGAGGACGGCCACTACACACCAGGGAACTGTGTAGGGTAGGGGGGTACTAAACACCAGGGAACTGTATAGGGTAGGGAGGGGCGGCATTAGATACCAGGGAAATGTGTAGGGGAAGAAGGGAGCTATTAGACACCAGGGAACTTTATAAGGGAGCGAGGTGGCCAATAGAGTTTGGCCTGCTATTTGCTTTCAGCATTCAGCTTCGGCCCACTTTGTATTTGAGTTGAATGTTTGAAAGTCTTTAATTAGCGGCAGTCTATTAAGTGTTCCAGAGTTAGAAAAAGATCAATAGTACATGTATTTTATCTCTCCCTGCCCTAGGAAGTTGTATTCTGCCAAGAAAACATTTATGGCTGTAATTTGCTTATCAGTGAGGTTTACTGTTTTCCCGACAAGCTACTGGCAAGACAGAAGCTGTCACTTCCATGCCTAGAAATTAACTCTTTCAGGCAGCAAAATAAAGCAAGTAAATCAGCCTGGTTATTAATATGATTGGCACTGTACATACACATGTTTGTCTCATCATGTCACATATCGCCTCAGGTACACTTTAACAGTAGCAGCTGGGAATATTTTAGGATTAAAATGGTAAATTTGTTTATCTCATCATGTCATTGTCACTTCAGGTTTGCATTAACTAGTTTAGCCTTTTGGACGTAGCTGCTATGTCCAAAAGGCTGCTTTTGCGCTGCTGTGCGATCGCGCGCACTCCGGCGTGCTCCCGTGTCACCGCCCGTTAGCCCAGAGATCAATGAATGGGAACACAGTTACCATTCATTGATCTAAGTCCCCGTTGCAAGGATCGGCGGTTTCTATGAGAAGCCACAATCCTTCTAAAGAAAAAATAAAGTTTCCCTTCCTCCTTTGACTTCCTGTAAGCGTGATCGCTCTCTTACAGGAAGAAATAAAAATGACTGAGGCCATCTTTTGGCCAAATAGTAAAACTACATCTACATACATTTTTTTTTTAATAAACACACAAACAATTAAATTTCAAATTAACTGCTTACCTCCCACACTTCAAAAAATACCCAAATAAAATGTTTAATTTAGGCTACTTTCACAGTGGGACGTTCCCAAAACACTCATAACGCAACTTAATGCCCCGTTATCGTCGCATACAGAAGAGCATACAGGCAATGAAAAGTATGTTTCCAGGTCATTACTGAGCATGTGCAAACAGTCCAATGCAGCTAATAACGTGTATAACGCACAGCATGCAGCACTCTCTAATAACGCTACACGTTACACACAAATGCAACGTGTGCACTGTAAATGTCGCACAGACTTTGTATTGCTGTGCGTTAGTGTGCGTTGAGACATTTTTTAACGTGCAACTTTAATGTCGCAGTGTGAAAGAGGCCTAAAGAGTAAAATTGCAATAAGAAAAAAAACAACACATAAATAGTTACCTAATGCTACGTACACACATGCGACAACGATCGTTCGTTGTCAACGACGAACGATCTTTTAATTGACGAAAGAACGACCGAAGTAAAGTTAGTTGTAAAAAGTATGTAACGATCACATCGTTAGAACGAACGTTACACCACGTAAAAGCACTTAATGCGCCTGCGCATAAAATTGTAAAGTTCCTTGGAGAAAAAGTGAAATGCGCATGTCCAGCCTGGTACGAACGATCGTTTCCAACGATGTGCCACTTTTGCTAACGATCGTCGGTGGTAAAAATCCGCCAAGACAGAACTTTGTTTTGTAGCGATTTGCCTCGTTCGTCGTTTGCCTTAATAGTCGTTGGTTCGTTTTTTGTAACGATCGTCGTTGGTAAAGATCGGGGAACGATCGTTACAAACGACTATAGTCGCATGTGTGTACGCACCTTTAGGGTCTGAACTTTTTTTTAATATGCATGTCAAGAGGATATATTACTATTATTTTTTAAATGATAAACTAGTAAATAGTGATGGACGCAAGACTGAAAAGATGCACCTTTTATTTCCAAATAAAATATTGGCGCCATATATTGTAATAGGGACAATATTTAAATGGTGTAATACCCGGGACAAATGGGCAAATAAAGTACATAGGTTTTAATTATGGTAGCATGTATTATTTTAAAGCTATAATGGCCGAAAACTGAGAAATAATTAGTTGTTTTTTTTTTCTTAATATTCCTGTTAAAATGCTTTTAGAAAAAATGAATTCTTAGCAAAATGTACCACCCAAATAAAGCCTAATTGGTGGTGGAAAAAAACAAGATATAGATCAATTCATTGTGATAAGTAGTGATAAAGTTATTGGCGAATGCATAGGAGATGAAAATTGCTCGGATGCAGGTGAAAAAACACTGAAGGAGGAAGTGGTTAATGCATCATGTTAGCTTTTTTAGCACAGAAGATTTGGAAAAACCTCTACACACAGGATAATGGATGTGGGAGATCTCTGACTCAGAATGACATGGATTTAATTGCTATTTATTTCCCCGCGTTCTTCATCTGTCGTATGACATGTGCTCCGTGTACACTCATATCCTGCATGACATTGGCAGCCGACGGTTTTTATTTTAGGAATCCCTAAACTAAAAGTTAATTAAATTACTAATGAGGATTTAAAATCCACATTCGGCAAGCCTTGCGCCAACTCATTTTATTATCTTTTTTTTTCTTTTGCTGCAACAAGCGTCTCTCTCGAATTAAAAATATTTAATCATTAATTAGAGACTTGGGTAAACCGTGACAGATTGGAGCAATTCTTAATGGCACGTTTGTTTTTGTGCGACGTCCAGGTGTAAAGCACTGGAAAGACTTAAAGTGTGGCTAAAATAACACAACACACAGGCAGCAGAGTGCATAATGCCCATTATTATTATTATTTAGGCTTCTTGCACACCAAGACGTTGCATTAGGTGGCACGTTAAGGTCGCATAACGTGCACCTAACACAACGTATGGTGCTGCAAGAGCCGACGGTAGAGTGAGCCGCGTTAGGCGGCTCGAGTCCTATAATGTCTCCCAGAGTGGCGCTGATTGGCCAGCGGGACCACGTGATGCGGAGCGAGACACTCCGCATCACGTGGTCCCGCCGGCCAATCAGCGCCCGCCAGTGCAGTGAATATTAAGTAGCCATGTGCGCGGCTACTGTAGCTGGCTCTCCCCGCCTCCTCTCCACCCCCCACTGCGCATGTGCAAACAGTCTAACGCGGCTATAGCCGCTCCAACGCCAGGGCCGGATTTCTGGCAAGGCCACCTAGGCCATGGCCTAGGGCACCAGAAATTTAGGGGCGGCTCAGTGAGGGGCAGTAAAGCTGTTCTATGGAGCCATCACTATCTACAAGGACAGCTTTAACCTTTGAACTCTCTGTCCTGTACTTTTATCATCCCTGCAAGACCTGTAAGCTCTGTCCTGCAGGTACACATCAACCTAACTCTCATGGTGACACAATGGGTCCATCATTAAAGAGATGGCAAACATAACATAAAAGTTCTTAAGGAAAACATAACTTATCTATATGCATATTACTAAAATAGTTATTGTCTGTGGCATCCAATGATGGAGAGTAAGGAGAATTCTCATTGGGACTCACAGAGATAACAACCATACAGACGGTATAGTTGGCCTTGGGCGGTAAAAAGTACAAATCCGGCCCTGCGTAGCATGCTGCACTTTGCACAGAACGTGCAGCGTTACATGTAACGCAACGTGGGCAGTGTGAACAGCCCACTTGGGTTACATTGCTGTGCGTTGGGGGAGCGTTACAGGCGCACTAACGTGCGCCTGTAACGTCTTGGTGTGTAAGCAGCCTTAATATTTATACGGCGGCGGCATGTTCCACAGCCCTGTACAGAGTATATTCTCTTGTCACTTAGGGCTGGTGCACACCGAGCGACTTTTTGGGCGTTTTCAGATCCGCTTGCGGCTGCGGATCTGCTTGGTCAATGTATCTCAATGGGGTGGTGCACACCAGAGCGGGAGGCATTTTGCAGAAACGAAAAATGCCTGGGTGAGGCATTTTTTGGATTGTGGATGCGTTTCTGCCTCAATGTTAAGTATAGGAAAAACGCAAACCGCTCTGAAAAATGGCAGTTCAGAGCGGTTTTGCAGGCGTTTTTGTTACAGTAGCTGTTCAGTAACAGCTTTACTGTAACAATACAGGAAATCTACTACACCAAAACCGCTAGACAAAACCGCAAAACGCTAGCTGAAACGCTACAGAAAAAGAAGAAAAAGCGTTTCAAAATCTGCTAGCATTTTGCGGATCTGCTAGCGGGTTTTGGTGTGCACCGGCCCTTAGGCCTGGGGCACACCAGAGGAGTTTTTCTGAGCGTTTTGAGTTTTTAAATCTGCTGCTAATGTTATCCTTTGTGTCTGTGCACACTGGAGCAATGAGGTTTTGTAAAAAATAGCATTACATTGGGAAGAGCTTTTGAAACCTCTAAAAGCTCTTCCCAATGTAATGCTATGGTTTTTTTTACAAAACCTCATTGCTCCAGTGTGCACAGACACATAGGATAACATTAGCAGCAGATTTAAAAACTCAAAACGCTCAGAAAAACTCTTCTGGTGTGCCCCAGGCCTTAAAGGACATCCAAGGTAAAAATAAACTGATGAGAAAAACAATTGTATCTATCCGCCTTCTCCTAAAAATGACTTTTTTTTAGATATCCCACAGTTTTATTTTATACTAGCTTGCCCGGGTATGTATTTGGCTGGTGTTGGCTCTGTCCACTTTTCTAACCCTAACACACAAACACTCAGTGACCAAGTTTGTAAGCTTTGCAGTATTTGGCATCAATAATTTGCACTGAAATTAAATAAATCTGATTGGCTGTGGCTCCACCCTCTTTTCTGAATTTGAACTCCAGTCACCCAATGACTAACCGTGCCAGGTTTGAAGCTTGTGTCCTTAACAGTGCAAGAATGGCAGCAATTGAATACTCCCCTTCAAAAGCAATAAATTAATTTAGATTGGCATTTGTAGGCTCCACCCTCTTTTATGAATATTAATCTCAGTCACCCAGTGACAACCTGTGCAAAGTTTGAGAACCCTGCCATTAACAGTGTAAGAATGGCTGCAGTTTACATTTTCCCAGTGAAATTTGTATTTGTCTCCACCCACTGCTGGCCCGGCGTTGCCCGGTTATGTATTTGGCTGGTGTTGGCTGCGCCCACTTTTTCTAACCCTAACACACAATTACTTAATTACTTAATGACCAAATTTGTGAGCTTTGCAGTCTTTGGCATCAATAATTTGCATTTAAATGAAACAAATCTGATTGGCTGTTTGTGGCTCCACCCCCTTTTCTGAATTTGAACCCCAGTCACCCAATGACCAACTGTACCAGGTTTGGGGCTTGTGCCATTAACAGTGTAAAAAATAACAGCAATGAAATATTCCCCTTGAAAATCAATAGGTGAATTTTGATTGGCTTTTGTAGGCTCCACCCACTTTTATGAATATTAATCCCAGTCACCCAGTGACCAACTGTGCAAAGTTTGAGAACCCTGCCATTAACAGTGTAAGAATGGCTGCTGTTTAAGTTTTTCAGTGAAATTTGTATTTGTCTCCGCCCACTTTTTGGTTATGGGAAAAAAAATATCCTATACTTTCTTCCAGGTAATGTACTATGTGTGTGCCAAATTTCATTCAAATCCGTTCAGCCGTTTTTGCGTGATCGAGTAACAAACATCCAAACATTTAAACATCCGAACATTCCCATGTATAATATTAGTAGGATTTAAATCTAATTTTTGATTTCTTACTGTTTCATTGTCACTGCTCAATGACACTTTCACTGAAGTATGCCAGAGCTCAAATCTATGAATTATTGAACCTTTTTGTATCTTTCCTGCTCCAGGAAGCCATTTACTGGCAGGAAGTAATTTATGGCTGTAATTCCTTATCAGTGAGGGTCATGATATAGTCTGACCCAGTCCGGCCCGGTCCTGACCCGGATAGAAATTGCCACTTGCATACCCGATATTTAACTCTTTCAGGCAGAGAAAGAAAAAAGCAACATAGCCTAGTTATTTGTGTGCTAGGCACTGTACATACCCATGTCTATCTCATCATGTCACATGTCACCTCGGCTATCCTTTAAAACAGAGTTCCCCAACACTGTCCCGGAGGCCCATCAACAGTACATGTTTTGCAGAAAACCAACCTACAATCACAGGTGGGATAATTAGTATCTCAGCAGAGCTGATTAACTACCTCTGTGGATTTCCACAAAACATGCACTGTTGGTGGGCCTTGAGGACAGGGTTTGGGAACCTGAGGTCAGGGCCGTTTCTTGCCCCGTTCAGCCGGTTCGGCTGAACGGGGCGCCGATGAGAGACAGATTGGGGGGCGCCAGGCAGAAGAAGAAGGATGTGACGTCACCAGGTGGGGTGCGTGCAGGTATGGCTTGTGCTATGGGCGCCATACCTGCCACCAGCCGCTGCCGCCATTGCCTGCGCCCCCCTCTCGCAATAATCCTATCAGTCAGTGCCGCCCCCGCCGCCTGAACATCCTCGTTATTGCAGGCAGTATCAGCGCATAAGCAGTGTCAGAAGGACGCACGCTACTCGCGCACAGTGTACTCCACATGCGGAAGTGACTAATGACGTCACTTCCGCATGTGGAGTACTCTGGGCGCGAGTAGCGTGCGTACCTTCTGTCACTGCTTACGCGCTGATGCCTGCAATAACGTGGATGTTCAAGCGGCGGGGGCGGCACTGACTGATCGGATTCATCAGCGGAGGACTGGTCGCCGCAGATCTGAGGTCTGTAACCCCCAGTCAGCACCCAGCCCCCCAAGCAAGCCTGCACCCAGCCCCCCTAGAAAGCCGGCACCCAGTCAGCACCCAGCCCCCCCAGCAAGCCTGCACCCAGCCCCCCCCCCAGCAAGCCTGCACCCAGTCAGCACCCCCCCCCCCAGCAAGCCTGCACCCAGTCAGCACCCACCCCCCCAGCAAGCCAGCCCCCCAGCAAGCCTGCACCCAGTCAGCACCCAGCAAGCCTGCACCCAGCTCCCCAGCAAGCCTGCACCCAGTCAGCACCCAGCCCCCCCAGCAAGCCTGCACCCAGCCCCCCAGCAAGCCTGCACCCAGTCAGCACCCAGCCCCCCCAGCAAGCCTGCACCCAGTCAGCACCCAGCCCCCCCAGCAAGCCTGCACCCAGTCAACACCCAGCCCCCCCCAGCAAGCCTGCACCCAGCCCCCCAGCAAGCCTGCACCCAGTCAGCACCCAGCCCCCCCAGCAAGCCTGCACCCAGCCCTCCCAGCAAGCCTGCACCCAGTCAGCACCCAGCCCTCAGCAAGCCTGCACCCAGTCAGCACTCAGCCCCCCAGCAAGCCTGCACCCAGTCAGCACCCAGCCCCCCAGCAAGCCTGCACCCAGTCAGCACCCAGCCCCCCAGCAAGCCTGCACCCAGCCCCCCCAGCAAGCCAGCACCCTGCGCTAGGCAGCAGTCTGCCCCCAGGCAGCACCCTACCCCAGCATGCACTATGCCTCAGGCAGCCAGCATCCTACTCTAGGCAGCTCCCTGCCCCAGCCAGCTCCCTGCCGACAGCCCTCAGCAAGCACCCTGCGCCAAGCCAGCAATTAGGGGACAGCTATGGCTACCTAATATCATGGGGATACATCTTGCAAGCTAATACTAATACTGTATATGTGCACGTGGCTACTTAATTATTTTATCGGGGGAACAAGGCTAGTTAATTTTTTTATGCAGGGCAAACTTGGCTACTTAATCATTTTATCTTGACGCACCTGCCTATGTAATTTGTTTGTTTGAGACACCTGGCTGTTTCATTATTTTATTTGGTGGTGTGTAACTACTTCACTATTTTATCTCGATGATTGTGACAACTTTATTTTTATTGTGCGGCACATGTCTACTTATTTTATCTGGAGGCATGGAAGTATTTGATCATTTTATCTGGAGGCATGGAAGTATTTGATTATTTTATCTGGAGGCATGGAAGTATTTGATTATTTTATCTGGAGGCAGGGAACTTATTAATTATTTTATCTGGAAGTGGGATTGCAACATGTACTGGGAGGGGGGTTGTGGGGTCAGGCCAGTGGGGGGGGGGGGGCATATTTTTTGATTCTCGAACTGGGTGAAATTTAGCCTAGAAACTGCCCTGCCTGAGGTGAGAGGGATATGGAGGCTGCCATATTTATTTCCTTTTAGGCTTCTTGCACACCAAGACGTTGCATTAGGTGGCATGTTAAGGTCGCATAACGTGCACCTAACACAACGTATGGTGCTGCAAGAGCCGACGGTAGAGTGAGCCGCGTTAGGCGGCTCGAGTCCTATAATGCCTCCCAGAGTGGCGCTGATTGGCCAGCGGGACCACGTGATGCGGAGCGAGACACTCCGCATCACGTGGTCCCGCCGGCCAATCAGCGCCCGCCAGTCCAGTGAATATTAAGTAGCCATGTGCGCGGCTACTGTAGCTGGCTCTCCCCGCCTCCTCTCCGCCCCCCACTGCGCATGTGCAAACAGTCTAACGCGGCTATAGCCGCTGCAACGCCGTAGCATGCTGCACTTTGCGGAGAACGTGCAGCGTTACATGTAACGCAACGTGGGCTGTGTGAACAGCCCACTTGTGTTACATTGCTGTGCGTTGGGGGAGCGTTACAGGCGCACTAACGTGCGCCTGTAACGTCTTGGTGTGTAAGCAGCCTTAAGCAATACCAGATTTTGGGTTCGCGATTGCGAATGCAAACGTCTGCAAAAGTTCGCGAATCGCCCAACTCGGCGAACCGCAATAGATTTCAATGGGGAGGCGAACTTGAAACACTACGAACACTGTTTCTGGCCACAAAAGTGATGGAAAAGAGGTTTCGAGGGGTTGAACACCTGGAGGAGGCATGGCGGAGTGGGATACACGCCAAAAGTCCCCGGGAAAATTACGTATTTGACGCAGAGCAGGGTTATAATCCTCAAAGGGCAGAAATCACATTGCGCTGCTAAATTGGAGGCCTAAAGTGCTTGAAAACATCTTGCGTGTGTATACATGGATCAGATAGTGTAATTAGTGTACTGCTTCACACTGACACACAAAACTCACTGTGTAACGCACCGCAAACAGCCGCAAAGCTTGTTTATATTTGTGCTTTTATTCATGTTTGTGCATTTATGTGTGCTTTTATTAATGTGTGCATACCATTGGTGTTTGTGTTTTGCGGTCAGGAGCCTTCCCAAAGCAGTTGTCCCGAGTTGGGTGTCTGGCTTCCCACCACTCAGTTTCTTTTGGCAGAGGTTGCAGATGGCATTGCTGGTATCAGAGGCACACAAACAAAAAAAAACGCCGGCATTCGGGTGGTTGCAACAGCAGGCCTTGAAGGGTGAGTTGGCTGGATAACCCCAAGGGCTTTGTTCACAAAGGGGTGCTAACATAGTTAGCAAGCCTAAAAGCCCCTTAGCACGCCTAAAGTTTCACCGGCTAAGTTATCGCGCGCAAAGTTTAGCGCTGCGCGGTGCACCAGAAACGTTGCACCGGGTGCGACTAAAACGTTGCACCGGGTCCACCTGAAACGTCGCACAGTGTTGCGCCATTTGTGCGCACTGCGCATCGCTAAACTTTGCTCACGATCAATAAAAGTTTTGGGCGTGCTAACTGCTTAGCACCCTAGTTAGCATGCCCAAATCGTTTAGGCGTGCTAACTGAGTTAGCACCCGTTTGTAAATCGAGTCCTAGATGTGCATCTTTTGTTATACTGACTCTGCTTGCCCTGAATCTGCTATGAATCTGTCTATTAGCCTTTCTTAACATTCTATTTAATTGACACAGCTTAAAGGGAAGGTTCAAGCAAAATTAAAAAAATGAGTTTCACTTACCTGGGGCTTCTATCAGCCCCATGCAGCCATCCTGTGCCCTGGTAGTCACTCACTGCTGCTCCAGTCCCCCGCTGGCAGCTTGCCGACCTCGGAGGTCGGCGGGACGCATTGCGTACATTTTTACGCATTCCCGCTAGTGCAGGAACATTAACACATACATTTTTACGCGTTACTGGTTCAATGCGTAAAAATTTACGCATTAAACCATTAATGCGTAAAAATGTATGTGTTAATGTTACGCATTGAACCAGTAACGCGTAAAAATGTATGTGTTAATGTTCCTGCACTAGCGGGAATGCGTAAAAATGTACGCATTGCGGCCCGCCGGTCTCCGAGGTCGGCAAGCTGCCAGCGGGGGACTGGAGCAGCAGTGAGTGACTATGAGGGCACAGGATGGCTGCATGGGGCTGGTAGAAGCAGAACTAGCTGGTGGCGGGGGACTGGAGCAGCAGTGAGTGACTACGAGGGCACAGGACTGCTGCAGGGGGCTGGTAGAAGCAGAGCTAGCAGCCAGCGGGGGACTGGAGCAGCAGTGAGTGACTACGAGGGCACAGGATGGCTGCATGGGGCTGGTAGAAGCCCCCGGTAAGTGAAACTCATTTTTTAATTTTGCTTGAACCTTCCCTTTAAGGTGGCCACACACGATACAATAAAATAATCCGATTTTACGGCAATTCTATAAATATGATCAGATCTCCCGAACAAATCGAAAGCTTTTTTCATTCGACTGAAAAATTTTTATCGATCCGGAATGCTGGAAATTTTTCTTCAATTATTCTAAAGGTTGTATATGTTACGGCCAGAACCCGAAGTGTGGCCACTTCTAGTTCTGGCCGGCCACTTCGGGTTCTGGCCGGCCAATGTGCGAAGTGGCCGCAGCGCAGCGGCCAATGTTAGAAATGTAATGTTTACGCCATGTCGCTGCGGCCAAATTGATGACAACTTGCTTAATTTAATGAAATATAGCCGGCGCCAATGTAATAGATGAAGCCGCCGGCTTTCACACTGCCTCTCTTCCATTGATTCCATGCAAAGTTGTATGCGAATTCGCATGAAAATTCGCATACCAATACTGCATGCGAATTCCCTATTAAATACATTGTATGTGATTCGCGCATGCGGTATCCGAATTCTGATGGCTCTGTCGTGCAGATTTTTTCTGCACAGAGAAACGCAAAGGAATCTTGACAAGTGGAAACAGTCCCATCCACTTGTATTGGCTATGCGAATTTGCGATAGTGGAAACGGGCCCTCACTGCTGTCTGCTTTTATCTGCATGGGGAAAACACATTAGAGTGTGCACTAACCAGTTGAATAACATTGGTTCTCAGTTTACCTGCGCAGAAAGGTGGGTGGGGCATCCAAAGTTTTGCAGGGGGAGCCCAGGGATTTCTAGTTACGCCCCTGGTTATGCCGCTGCATGTGCTAAATTGCTCAGTTCATATAGTAAGTCTTTCTCCAGATAATGACATAACAGATCTGGTATTGCACCTCTGAGGCAGCCGGCGCTCTCGGACTCGCTGCTGTAGAACAAACGCCGGATTATGTTAGCAGTTCCTGCTTCGGTGGAGCACAGCAAAAACGATTATGTTTATTCACGCTGCAAAGGCCATCTTCACATTAATGACAGCCAGAAACACATCCTGTATGTGATGTCTGGACTAAACAGCTTCCTTCTGATAGAGTGATCATGATCGACGACTGCCAGCCGCGAGCGCTTGGAACGCAGGGCAACAGCGCTACCAAGAAGATAAATAAGAGTGTGTATTGTCCTCGAGCAGAACGCAAGCCACAAGGCCTGCTCTAGTACTAGACTACAACAACAACAACCACGACATTTTAAAGGTTCCACTACCTAAAAGAGAATTTTTACTGAAAGATATTGGTTGGGAGGAAAAAATAAATCGAGACATCGCAAAGTGAGACGTTAAAAACAGATGATAGATTTAGAAATGATTGATATCTGCCAGGCAATTTGTTCATGCTGCATGATCCTCTGTGAGCCTGTAGGTCAGCATCTTTACTGCTAGCAGACATTAGACAAAGGCTGTTTGTATATACTATACTAGCTGATGACCCGGCGTTGCCCGGGAATGTATTCGGCTGGTGTCGGCTCCGCCCACGTTTTCTAACCCTAACACACAAACACTAAATGACCGAGTTTGTAAGCTTTGGCATCAATAATTTGCATATTCCCACAGAAATTAAACAAAATAGATTAGCTGTTTGTGGCTCTGCCCCTCTCCAGCATTTGAACCCCAGGCACCCATTGAGTAACTGTAGCAGGTTCGAGGCATCTTCTATTAACATTGGCAGCAATTTAAATATTCCCCTTGAAAATCAATAGGTGAATTTTGATTGGCCATTATAGGCTCCACCCACTTCCCTGAATATTAATCCCAGTCACCCAGTGACCATCTGGGCAATGTTTGAGAACCCTGGCATTAACAGTGTAAGAATGGCAGCAGTTTAAATATTCCCCATGAAAATCAATAGGTGCACTTTGATTGGCTGTTGTAGGCTCCACCCACTTTCTAAATATTATTTATAGTCACTCAGTGGCCAACTGTGTCAAGTGTGAGAACCCTGCCATTAACAGTGTAAGAATGTTTGTGTTTATATTTTCCCATGTAAAAAATGTAGTTGTTGGTGCCGCCCACTTTTTCTAACCTTGACATACAGTCACTCAATTATGAAGTTTATGAGCTTTGGGGTCCTTGGTATCAATAATTTGTATATTCCCATTAAAATTAAACAAATCTGATTGGCTGTTTGTGGCTCCGCCCCCTTTCTGAATTTGACCCCGCAGTCACCCAGTGACCAACTGTACCAGGTTTGGGGCATCTGCTATTAACAGTATAAGAGAATGGCAGCAATTTAAATATTCCCCTTGAAAATCAACAGGTGAATTTTAATTGGCTGTTGTAGGCTCCACCCATTTTCATGAATATCAATCCAAGTCACCCAGTGACCAACTGTGCAAAGTTTGGGAACCCTGCCATTAACAGTGTAAGAATGGCTGAAGTTTATATTTTCCAGTGAAATTTGTTTTTAGCTCCGCCCACTTTTTGTAACCTTGACACACAGTCACTTAATGACCAAGTTTGTGTGCTTTCAGGTTCCTGGTATAAAAAATGTGTGAATGGAAACGGTTTGTCCAGCAAGGAAATCTGATTAGTTGTTTTTGGCCATGCCCCTTTAGTGAATTTGGACCCCAGTCACCCAATGACCGACTGTAGTAAGTCTGAAGCCTCTGCCATAAACAGTGTAAGAATAGCAGCAGTTTAAATATTCCCCTTGAAAACCAATAGGTGAATTTTGATTAGCTGTTTTAGGCTCCACCCACTTTCTTGAATCTCAATCCCAGTCACCCAGTGACCAAGTGTGCCAAGATGCGATTAATAGTCTAAGAATGTCTGCAGTTTACATTTTCCCATTAAAAATGAATGGCTGAAATTTGATTGGCTGTTTTATGCTCCGCCCACTTTTCTGGATTCGTAACCTCAATCACCAAGTGACCAACTGTGCCAAGTGTGGGGACTCTGGCTTGATTACTGTGAGAATGGCAGCCATTTACATTTTTCCCATTGACATGAATAGGTGAAATCTGATTGGCTGTTTGTAGCTCCGCCCAGGTGTGAAGGGGGGTCGCGAGACCCCCAGAACATATCATCCCAGGTAGTAAGGGATCTGCATACCAAGTTTTGTTCAAATCGGTCAAGCCGTTTTCGAGTGATCGTGGCACACACACACACACATGATTGAACGTATTTTCTGAGCAAATCTGCTGGAGAAAACCTGCACAATTATGTGAATTTTCTGGGGAAAGGGTCACCAAAACTTGGGCCCACTGTCTTTGCGTTGCACTTTTAAATTACAGTCAGCTCCACCCTCATCCGATCATGGCCACACCTATTTTTTTGCTGCGGCGCACAGGTCATCAGCTACCCCGGAAGTTGGTCCAGCACCTGCATAGCACCCCCCCAAAAAAAAATCCTGGAGCCGCCACTAAGTATAGGTTAGGTAGGTAAGTGACTGCAGAATAGTTTAGATAGGTAGGGGCCAGTATAGCTTAGATAGGTAGGTGACTGCAGTATAGGTTAGGTAAGTAGGTGCTGCAGTATAGGTTAGGTAAGTAGGTGACTGCAGTATAGGTTAGGTAGGTAAGTGATTGCAGTATAGGTTAGATAGGTAGGTGACTGCAGTATAGGTTAGGTAGGTAAGTGACTGCAGTATAGCTTAGATAGGTAGGTGACTGCAGTATAGGTTAGGTAAGTAGGTGACTGCAGTATAGGTTAGGTAAGTAGGTGCTGCAGTATAGGTTAGGTAAGTAGGTGACTGCAGTATAGGTTAGGTAGGTAAGTGATTGCAGTATAGGTTAGGTAGGTAGGTGCTGCAGTACAGCTTAAATAGGTAGGTGCTGCAGCGTAGGTTAGGTAGGTAAGTGACTGCAGTATTGGTTAGGTAAGTAGGTGCTGCAGTATAGGTTAGGTAGGTAAGTGACTGCAGTATAGGTTAGGTAAGTAGGTGCTGCAGTATAGGTTAGGTAGGTAAGTGATTGCAGTATAGGTTAGGTAGGTAGGTGCCTGCAGTATAGGTTAGGTAGGTAGGTGCTGCAGTATAGGTTAAGTAGGTAGGTGCAGCAGTATAGGTTAGGTGTGTAGGTGCTGCGGTATAGGTTAGGTATGTAAGTGACTGCAGTATAGGTTAGGTAAGTAGGTGCTGCAGTATAGGTTAGGTAGGTAAGTGACTGCAGTATAGGTTAGGTAAGTAGGTGCTGCAGTATAGGTTAGGTAGGTAAGTGATTGCAGTATAGGTTAGGTAGGTAGGTGCCTGCAGTGTAGGTTAGGTAGGTAGGTGCTGCAGTATAGGTTAGGTAGGTAGGTGCTGCAGTATAGGTTAGGTAAGTAGGTGCTGCAGTATAGGTTAGTTAAGTAGGTGCTGCAGTATAGGTTAGGTAAGTAGGTGCTGCAGTATAGGTTAGGTAAGTAGGTGCTGCAGTATAGGTTAGATAGGTAAGTGACTGCAGTATAGGTTAGGTAGGTAAGTGATTGCAGTATAGGTTAGGTAGGTAGGTAGGTGCTGCAGTATAGGTTAGGTAAGTAGGTGCTGCAGTGTAGGTTAGTTAAGGAGGTGCTGCAGTATAGGTTAGGTAAGTAGGTGCTGCAGTATAGGTTAGATAGGTAAGTGACTGCAGTATAGGTTAGGTAGGTAGGTAGGTGCTGCAGTATAGGTTACGTAAGTAGGTGCTGCAGTATAGGTTAGGTAAGTAGGTGCTGCAGTGTAGGTTAGGTAGGTAAGTGACTGCAGTATAGGTTAGGTAGGTAGGTGCTGCAGTATAGGTTAGGTAGGTAAGTGAATGCAGTATAGGTTAGGTAGGTAGGTGTCTGCAGTATAGGTTAGGTAGGTAAGTGCTGCAGTATAGGTTAGGTATGTAGGTGCTGCAGTATAGGTTAGGTAAGTAGGTGCTGCAGTATAGGTTAGGTAGGCAAGTAACTGCAGTATAGGTTAGGTAGGTAGGTGTCTGCAGTATAGGTTAGGTAGGTCGGTGCTGCAGTATAGGTTAGGTAGGTAAGTGATTGCAGTATAGGTTAGGTATGTAGGTGCTGCAGTATAGGTTAGGTAAGTAGGTGCTGCAGTATAGGTTAGGTAGGTAAGTGACTGCACTATAGGTTAGGTAAGTAAGTGACTGCAGTGTAGGTTAGGTAGGTAGGTGTCTGCAGTATAGGTTAGGTAGGTAGGTGTCTGCAGTATAGGTTAGGTAGGTTAGGTGCTGCAGTATAGGTTAGGTAAGTAGGTGCTGCAGTATAGGTTAGGTAGGTAGGTGCTGCTGTATAGGTTAGGTAGGTCGGTGCTGCAGTATAGGTTAGGTAGGTAAGTGACTGCAGTATAGGTTAGGTAGGTAAGTGACTGCAGTATAGGTTAGGTAGGTAGGTGTCTGCAGTATAGGTTAGGTAGGTAGGTGTCTGCAGTATAGGTTAGGTATGTAGGTGCTGCAGTGTAGGTTAGGTAGGTAAGTGACTGCAGTATAGGTTAGGTAGGTAGGTGTCTGCAGTATAGGTTAGGTATGTAGGTGCTGCAGTGTAGGTTAGGTAGGTAAGTGACTGCAGTGTAGGTTAGGTAGGTAGGTGACTGCAGTATAGGTTAGGTAGGTAAGTGACTGCAGTATAGGTTAGGTAGGTAGGTAGGTGCTGCAGTATAGGTTACGTAAGTAGGTGCTGCAGTATAGGTTAGGTAAGTAGGTGCTGCAGTGTAGGTTAGGTAGGTAAGTGACTGCAGTATAGGTTAGGTAGGTAGGTGTCTGCAGTATAGGTTAGGTATGTAGGT
The DNA here is from genome assembly GCF_040937935.1 of Hyperolius riggenbachi. Classification (NCBI taxonomy): domain Eukaryota; kingdom Metazoa; phylum Chordata; class Amphibia; order Anura; family Hyperoliidae; genus Hyperolius; species Hyperolius riggenbachi. The sequence goes on from NC_090648.1 coordinate 506,902,077, forward strand.
GCTGCAGTGTAGGTTAGGTAGGTAAGTGACTGCAGTGTAGGTTAGGTAGGTAGGTGACTGCAGTATAGGTTAGGTAGGTAAGTGACTGCAGTATAGGTTAGGTAGGTAGGTAGGTGCTGCAGTATAGGTTACGTAAGTAGGTGCTGCAGTATAGGTTAGGTAAGTAGGTGCTGCAGTGTAGGTTAGGTAGGTAAGTGACTGCAGTATAGGTTAGGTAGGTAGGTGCTGCAGTATAGGTTAGGTAGGTAAGTGAATGCAGTATAGGTTAGGTAGGTAGGTGTCTGCAGTATAGGTTAGGTAGGTAGGTGCTGCAGTATAGGTTTGGTATGTAGGTGCTGCAGTATAGGTTAGGTAAGTAGGTGCGGCAGTATAGGTTAGGTAAGTAGGTGCTGCAGTATAGGTTAGGTAGGCAAGTAACTGCAGTATAGGTTAGGTAGGTAGGTGTCTGCAGTATAGGTTAGGTAGGTCGGTGCTGCAGTATAGGTTAGGTAGGTAAGTGATTGCAGTATAGGTTAGGTATGTAGGTGCTGCAGTATAGGTTAGGTAAGTAGGTGCTGCAGTATAGGTTAGGTAGGTAAGTGACTGCACTATAGGTTAGGTAAGTAAGTGACTGCAGTGTAGGTTAGGTAGGTAGGTGTCTGCAGTATAGGTTAGGTAGGTAGGTGTCTGCAGTATAGGTTAGGTAGGTTAGGTGCTGCAGTATAGGTTAGGTAAGTAGGTGCTGCAGTATAGGTTAGGTAGGTAGGTGCTGCTGTATAGGTTAGGTAGGTCGGTGCTGCAGTATAGGTTAGGTAGGTAAGTGACTGCAGTATAGGTTAGGTAGGTAAGTGACTGCAGTATAGGTTAGGTAGGTAGGTGTCTGCAGTATAGGTTAGGTAGGTAGGTGTCTGCAGTATAGGTTAGGTATGTAGGTGCTGCAGTGTAGGTTAGGTAGGTAAGTGACTGCAGTATAGGTTAGGTAGGTAGGTGTCTGCAGTATAGGTTAGGTATGTAGGTGCTGCAGTGTAGGTTAGGTAGGTAAGTGACTGCAGTGTAGGTTAGGTAGGTAGGTGACTGCAGTATAGGTTAGGTAGGTAAGTGACTGCAGTATAGGTTAGGTAGGTAGGTAGGTGCTGCAGTATAGGTTACGTAAGTAGGTGCTGCCGTATAGGTTAGGTAAGTAGGTGCTGCAGTGTAGGTTAGGTAGGTAAGTGACTGCAGTATAGGTTAGGTAGGTAGGTGTCTGCAGTATAGGTTAGGTATGTAGGTGCTGCAGTGTAGGTTAGGTAGGTAAGTGACTGCAGTGTAGGTTAGGTAGGTAGGTGACTGCAGTATAGGTTAGGTAGGTAAGTGACTGCAGTATAGGTTAGGTAGGTAGGTAGGTGCTGCAGTATAGGTTACGTAAGTAGGTGCTGCAGTATAGGTTAGGTAAGTAGGTGCTGCAGTGTAGGTTAGGTAGGTAAGTGACTGCAGTATAGGTTAGGTAGGTAGGTGCTGCAGTATAGGTTAGGTAGGTAAGTGAATGCAGTATAGGTTAGGTAGGTAGGTGTCTGCAGTATAGGTTAGGTAGGTAGGTGCTGCAGTATAGGTTAGGTATGTAGGTGCTGCAGTATAGGTTAGGTAAGTAGGTGCGGCAGTATAGGTAAGGTAAGTAGGTGCTGCAGTATAGGTTAGGTAGGCAAGTAACTGCAGTATAGGTTAGGTAGGTAGGTGTCTGCAGTATAGGTTAGGTAGGTCGGTGCTGCAGTATAGGTTAGGTAGGTAAGTGATTGCAGTATAGGTTAGGTATGTAGGTGCTGCAGTATAGGTTAGGTAAGTAGGTGCTGCAGTATAGGTTAGGTAGGTAAGTGACTGCACTATAGGTTAGGTAAGTAAGTGACTGCAGTGTAGGTTAGTTAGGTAGGTGTCTGCAGTATAGGTTAGGTAGGTAGGTGTCTGCAGTATAGGTTAGGTAGGTAGGTGCTGCAGTATAGGTTAGGTAAGTAGGTGCTGCAGTATAGGTTAGGTAGGTAGGTGCTGCTGTATAGGTTAGGTAGGTCGGTGCTGCAGTATAGGTTAGGTAGGTAAGTGACTGCAGTATAGGTTAGGTAGGTAAGTGACTGCAGTATAGGTTAGGTAGGTAGGTGTCTGCAGTATAGGTTAGGTAGGTAGGTGTCTGCAGTATAGGTTAGGTATGTAGGTGCTGCAGTATAGGTTAGGTAAGTAGTTGCTGCAGTATAGGTTAGGTAAGTAGGTGCTGCAGTATAGGTTAGGTAGGTAACTGATTGCAGTATAGGTTAAGTAAGTAGGTGCTGCAGTGTAGGTTAGGTAGGTAAGTGATTGCAGTATAGGTTAGGTAAGTAGGTGCTGCAGTATAGGTTAGGTAAGTAGGTGCTGCAGTGTAGGTTAGGTAGGTAAGTGACTGCAGTATAGGTTAGGTAAGTAGGTGCTGCAGTATAGGTTAGGTAGGTAAGTGATTGCAGTATAGGTTAAGTAAGTAGGTGCTGCAGTATAGGTTAGGTAGGTAGGTGTCTGCAGTATAGGTTAGGTAGGTAGGTGCTGCAGTATAGGTTAGGTAAGTAGGTGCGGCAGTATAGGTAAGGTAAGTAGGCGCTGCAGTATAGGTTAGGTAGGTAAGTAACTGCAGTATAGGTTAGGTAGGTAGGTGTCTGCGGTATAGATTAGGTAGGTAGGTGCTGCAGTATAGGTTAGGTAGGTAGGTGCTGCTGTATAGGTTAGGTAGGTCGGTGCTGCAGTATAGGCTAGGTAGGTAAGTGACTGCAGTATAGGTTAGGTAGGTAGGTGCTGCAGTATAGGTTAGGTATGTAGGTGCTGCAGTATAGGTTAGGTAAGTAGGTGCTGCAGTATAGGTTAGGTAGGTAGGTGCTGCAGTATAGGTTAGGTAAGTAGGTGCTGCAGTATAGGTTAGGTAGGTAAGTGATTGCAGTATAGGTTAGGTAAGTAGGTGCTGCAGTATAGGTTAGGTAAGTAGGTGCTGCAGTGTAGGTTAGGTAGGTAAGTGATTGCAGTATAGGTTAGGTAAGTAGGTGCTGCAGTATAGGTTAGGTAGGTAAGTGATTGCAGTACAGGTTAGGTAAGTAGGTGCTGCAGTATAGGTTAGGTAAGTAGGTGCTGCAGTATAGGTTAGGTAAGTAGGTGCTGCAGTATAGGTTAGGTAAGTAGGTGCTGCAGTATAGGTTAGGTAAGTAGGTGCTGCAGTATAGGTTAGGTAAGGAGGTGCTGCAGTATAGGTTAGGTAAGTAGGTGCTGCAGTATAGGTTAGGTAGGTAAGTGACTGCAGTATAGGTTAGGTAGGTAAGTGACTGCAGTATAGGTTAGGTAGATAAGTGACTGCAGTATAGGTTAGGTAGGTAGGTGCTGCAGTATAGGTTAGGTAAGTAGGTGCTGCAGTATAAGTTAGGTAAGTAGGTGTTGCAGTATAGGTTAGGTAAGTAGGTGCTGCAGTATAGGTTAGGTAAGTAGGTGCTGCAGTATAGGTTAGGTAAGTGACTGCAGTATAGGTTAGGTAGGTAAGTGATTGCAGTATAGGTTAGGTAAGTAGGTGCTGCAGTATAGGTTAGGTAAGTAGGTGCTGCAGTATAGGTTAGGTAGGTAAGTGACTGCAGTATAGGTTAGATAGGTAAGTAACTGCAGTATAGGTAAGGTAGGTTGGTGCTGCAGTATAGGTTAGGTAGGTAAGTGACTGCAGTATAGGTTAGGTAGGTAGGTGCTGCAGTATAGGTTAGGTAAGTAGGTGCTGCAGTATAGGTTAGGTAAGTAGGTGCTGCAGTATAGGTTAGGTAGGTAGGTGCTGCAGTATAGGTTAGGCAGGTAAGTTACTGCAGTATAGGTTAGGTAGGTAGGTGTCTGCAGTATAGGTTAGGTAGGTAGGTGCTGCAGTATAGGTTAGGTAAGTAGGTGCGGCAGTATAGGTTAGGAAAGTAGGTGCTGCAGTATAGGTTAGGTAGGTAAGTGACTGCAGTATAGGTTAGGTAGGTAGGTGTCTGCAGTAAAGGTTAGGTAGGTAGGTGTCTGCAGTATAGGTTAGGTATGTAGGTGCTGCAGTATAGGTTAGGTAGGTAAGTGACTGCAGTATAGGTTAGGTAGGTAGGTGCTGCAGTATAGGTTAGGTAAGTAGGTGCTGCAGCATAGATTAGGTAGGTAAGTGATTGCAGTATAGGTTAGGTAAGTAGGTGCTGCAGTATAGGTTAGGTAGGTAAGTGACTGCAGTATAGGTTAGATAGGTAGGTGACTGCAGTATAGGTTAGATAGGTAGGTGACTGCAGTATAGGTTAGGTAAGTAGGTGCTGCAGTATAGGTTAGGTAGGTAAGTGACTGCAGTATAGGTTAGGTAAGTAGGTGCTGCGGTATAGGTTAGGTAGGTAAGTGACTGCAGTATAGGTTAGGTAGGTAGGTGCTGCAGTATAGGTTAGGTAAGTAGGTGCTGCAGTATAGGTTAGGTAAGTAGGTGCTGCAGTATAGGTTAGGCAAGTAGGTGCTGCAGTATAGGTTAGGTAGGTAGGTGCTGCAGTATAGGTTAGGCAGGTAAGTTACTTCAGTATAGGTTAGGTAGGTAGGTGTCTGCAGTATAGGTTAGGTAGGTAGGTGCTGTAGTATAGGTTAGGTAAGTAGGTGCGGCAGTATAGGTTAGGTAGGTAAGTGACTGCAGTACAGGTTAGGTAGGTAGGTGTCTGCAGTATAGGTTAGGTAGGTAGGTGTCTGCAGTATAGGTTAGGTAGGTAGGTGCTGCAGTATAGGTTAGGTAGGTAGGTGTCTGCAGTATAGGTTAGGTAGGTAGGTGCTGTAGTATAGGTTAGGTAAGTAGGTGCGGCAGTATAGGTTAGGTAGGTAAGTGACTGCAGTACAGGTTAGGTAGGTAGGTGTCTGCAGTATAGGTTAGGTAGGTAGGTGCTGCAGTATAGGTTAGGTATGTAGGTGCTGCAGTATAGGTTAGGTAGGTAAGTGACTGCAGTATAGGTTAGGTAGGTAAGTTACTGCAGTATAGGTTAGGTAGGTAGGTGTCTGCAGTATAGGTTAGGTAGGTAGGTGCTGCAGTATAGGTTAGGTAGGTAGGTGCTGCAGTATAGGTTAGGTAAGTAGGTGCTGCAGTATAGGTTAGGTAGGTAAGTGACTGCAGTATAGGTTAGGTAGGTAGGTGCTGCAGTATAGGTTAGGTAGGTAGGTGCTGCAGTATAGGTTAGGTAGGTAGGTGCTGCAGTATAGGTTAGGTAGGTAGGTGCTGCAGTATAGGTTAGGTAAGTAGGTGCTGCAGTATAGGTTAGGTAGGTAAGTGACTGCAGTATAGGTTAGGTAGGTAGGTGCTGCAGTATAGGTTAGGTAGGTAGGTGTCTGCAGTATAGGTTAGGTAGGTAGGCTTCTGCAGTATTGATTAGGTAAGTAGGTGCTGCAGTATAGGTTAGGTAAGTAGGTGCTGCAGTACAGGTTAGGTAGGTAAGTGATTGCAGTATAGGTTAGGTAAGTAGGTGCTGCAGTATAGGTTAGGTAGGTAAGTGATTGCAGTATAGGTTAGGTAAGTAGGTGCTGCAGTATAGGTTAGGTAGGTAAGTGACTGCAGTATAGGTTAGGTAGGTACGTGATTGCAGTATAGGTTAGGTAGGTAGGTGCTGCAGTATAGGTTATCAAGTAGGTGCTGCAGTATAGGTTAGGTAGGCAAGTGATTGCAGTATAGGTTAGGTAAGTAGGTGCTGTAGTATAGGTTAGTATAGGTTAGGTAGGTAAGTGATTGCAGTATAGGTTAGGTAGGTAAGTGATTGCAGTATAGGTTAGGTAGGTAGGTGCTGCAGTATAGGTTATCAAGTAGGTGCTGCAGTATAGGTTAGGTAGGTAAGTGATTGCAGTATAGGTTAGGTAAGTAGGTGCTGCAGTATAGGTTAGGTAGGTAAGTGATTACAGTATAGGTTAGGTAGGTAAGTGATTGCAGTATAGGTTAGGTAAGTAGGTGCTTCAGTATAGGTTAGGTAGGTAGGTGCTGCAGCATAGGTTAGGTAGGTAAGTGATTGCAGTATAAGTTAGTTAAGTAGGTGCTGCAGTATAGGTTAGGTAAGTAGGTGCTGCAGTATAGGTTAGGTAGGTAAGTGATTGCAATATAGGTTAGGTACAGCTGCCCCTCCCATTCCATGTGCAGCCCCCTCTTCCATGTGTAACATCCATGTACAACAGCCCCCTCCCATTCCATGTGCAGCCCCCCCTTCCATGTGTAACATCCATGTACAGCAGCACCTCCCATTCCATGTGCAGCCCCCTCTTCCATGTGTAACATCCATGTACAGCTGCCCCTCCCATTCCATGTGCAGCCCCCTCTTCCATGTGTAACATCCATGTACAGCAGCCCCTCCCATTCCATGTGCAGCCCCTCTTCCATGTGTAACATTCATGTACAGCTGCCCCTCCCATTCCATGTGCAGCCCCCTCTCCCATGTGTAACATCCATGTACAGCAGTCCCCTCCCATTCCATGTGCAGCCCCCTCTTCCATGTGTATCATCCATGTACAGCTGCCCTTCCCATTCCATGTGCAGCATCCTCTTCCATGTGTAACATCCATGTACAGCAGCCCCTCCCATTTCATGTGCAGCCCCTCTTCCATGTGTTACATCCATGTACAGCAGTCCCCTCCCATTCCATGTGCAGCCCCCTCTTCCATGTGTAACATCCATGTACAGCAGTCCCCTCCCATTCCATGTGCAGCCCCCTCTCCCATGTGTAACATCCATGTACCGCAGCCCCTCCCATTCCATGTGCAGCCCCCTCTTCCATGTGTATCATCCATGTACAGCTGCCCTTCCCATTCCATGTGCAGCATCCTCTTCCATGTGTAACATCCATGTACAGCAGCCCCTCCCATTCCATGTGCAGCCCCTCTTCCATGTGTTACATCCATGTACAGCAGTCCCCTCCCATTCCATGTGCAGCCCCCTCTCCCATGTGTAACATCCATGTACAGCAGTCCCCTCCCATTCCATGTGCAGCCCCCTCTTCCATGTGTATCATCCATGTACAGCTGCCCTTCCCATTCCATGTGCAGCATCCTCTTCCATGTGTAACATCCATGTACAGCAGCCCCTCCCATTCCATGTGCACCCCCTCTTCCATGTGTATCATCCATGTACAGCTGCCCTTCCCATTCCATGTGCAGCATCCTCTTCCATGTGTAACATCCATGTACAGCAGCCCCTCCCATTCCATGTGCAGCCCCTCTTCCATGTGTTACATCCATGTACAGCAGTCCCCTCCCATTCCATGTGCAGCCCCCTCTCCCATGTGTAACGTGCCCCACAAGCACACATAACAAAAAAAACAAAAATGTGTATAGCGCTTTTCTCCTGTCGGTCTCAAAGCACTTCCAAGGCAGCCACTAGAGCGCACTTAGTGGGCAGTAGCAGTGTTAGGGAGTCTTGCCCAAAGTACTCCAGTCCTTACTGAATAGGAAGAGCTTGAACCCAGGTGTCCTACATCAGAGGCAGAGCTCTTAACCATTACACTATCCAGCCACCTACACAACAAGTAACTTTCCTTCATTTCCACAGTGTGAGCGGTATGCAAATGAAACTATTTATAATTTTCCTGCATTTGTCTTGACTTATCATTCTTTAGAGCTGTTCAGAGAGTATGACAGAGACACCTACATTGTTCTAAACACGGCCGGGGGATTCACCGCCTGTGCAGCTGACCCAAATCTCTGATCACTGGCACAAATGTGGATCTATCTGGCCTAATTCCGAGCCTTGCGCCGGTAAAAGCAGATTTTGTTACTAATGGACGCGGCATCGCCCACCAGCCGTCCCCGTCAGACCCGCAGGAACACGCTCGGGGCGTCCAGGTGTGCCGCGACTGACACCGGGTCTAAAAGTCAGAGGAGGGAACTTAAATTGAGGATTTAATTGCTGGCACTAATGAACGAGCGCGCACAGATGCAACTTCAATCCTGAACGCTGACACTAATTAACAATTTGTCATACAGACGCCTCATTCACCTGCCTATAGCTGCCGAAAATAAAAGAGATACGCCAAGTTCTGAAACAGCGTGTGGTGGGGGCTGCAAAAGTCGCACCTTTTGATGGGCGGTTTAAAGTGAACGCATTGTACTTTGTTATTTGGCTTATTTCTTTCATTTACCTATTTATTATGTCTTAAAATATAAGGCCTGGGGCCCGCTAGACCATCCCAAAGATAGTGACAATCGTAATCTAATTACGATTACGTGAAATTTCTTGTAAATTTTGTGCCGACTTTAGAGATTAATAGCAAAGCTCGGTACATGCTGTCATCGCCAAATTTGCTACGTATGTAAAAGGGTACCTGAGATGGAAGGGTGTAAGAGTTTTATACATACCTGGGGCTCCCTCCAGCCCGCTCCGTGCAGATCGCTCCCCCGCCGCCGGCCTCTGCCTCCTGGATGCTCCGATAGATGCCCTGTTATCTTTTTCTCGCAGTACAAGACAATCTTATATTGTGCATGCGCAGGGCGCTCCCGGTGGCGGAAGCGTGATCGAGGACGCATGCGCAGTGGCTGGCAACCGGCTCAGTCACCGAAAATGAAACTGAGCCGCGGCGGGGGACTAGAGGATCTGAGCACAGGGACAGGACATCTGCAGGGGGCCCCAGAACCCCCAGGTAAGCTAAACTTTTTTCCATTTCCGTTAAAGGACCACTATTGCAAAAAAATGTAAAATTTAAATTGCGTGTAATCATATACAAATAAGTAGTATTTTTCTTGTAGAGTAAAATGAGCCATAGATTACTTTCTCCTGTGTTGCTGTCACTTACCGTAGGTAGTAGAAATCTGACATTACCGACAGGTTTTGGACTAGTTCATCTCTTCATGGGGGATTCTCAGCATGGCTCTTATTCTTTATAAAGACTTTTCCTGAAAAGGATTTATACAATTATGCTGGACAGCTTCCCTGCTCGCTGCACACCTTTTTTGGCAGCTGGAAAAAACAACAGCCATTCACCAAGTGCTTTTGAAAAAAAACAAAACCTTGAGAATCCCCCATGAGGAGATGGGCTAAAAATCTAAATCCTGTCGGTAATGTCAGATTTCTACTACCTACTGTAAGTGACAGCAACATAGGAGAAAAGTCATTTATGGCTCATTTTGCTTTGGAAGAAATGTACTTCTTATTTGTATGTTTTCACATATATTTTAAATGTTATGATTTTCGCGATAGTGGTCACTTTAAGAGATAGTGACATAGGAGAAAAGTAGTTTATAGCTCGTTTTACTGTGGCGGAAATGTACATTTTATTTTGTATGTATTCTACATTTTTCACCTCTTTTCACCACAGGGTTTTCTTTAAAGAGAAACTCCGACCAAGAATTAAACTTTATCCCAATCAGTAGCTGATACCCCCTTTTACATGAGAAATCTATTCCTTTTCCCAAACAGACCATCAGGGGGCGCTGTATGGCTGATATTGTGGTGAAACCCCTCCCACAAGAAACTCTGAGGACCGTGGTACTCCTGGCAGTTTCCTGTCTGGGAACCTTGCTGCATTGTGGGAAATAACTGTTTACAGCTGTTTCCAACTGCCAAAAAAAACATGCAGCAGCTACATCATCTGCCAGCAGTAAAAATGTCACCATGTGATAAATGTCAGAATGTAAATCAGGAAATTAAAAGATTTTACAATGTGCAAACACTGACTAAATCATTTATACATAATTATTGTAAAAAATGAAGCACTTTTTTTATTAGATTATTTTCACTGGAGTTCCTCTTTAAGCTACTTGGTTGGTCTCCCAATGTCAGGCTTCTGGCAATTAGCCCCGCCCCCAGCAAATGATATGCATAATAATATTTGTCTCTTCTGAAAATACTTCATCCATGAAATTGACTTCTTCAAGCTAAAGTTCTCTGTCTAACCATCCACCAGACGAGATATACTAACCTTGGGCTCCTCCTATACCCTCCCAGTACTAGTGGTGAGCCTTCCCCCAAACACCCCCCCCTCCCACTCCCCCAAACGAGCAGCTCCCATAATAGTTTCACCTTGAATTAAACCGGACCCTTTTTATTTTGGAGCAGCGACCACCACATTTCGCCTACAAGGCTGAGTAGGGGCGGTGCTTCCCCACACAGGGCGGAGCTACCATAGGAAAAAATGGGCAATTGCCCCAGGGCCCCAGAGCCTGTAGGGGCCCCCAAGTTGTCCCTCCCCATCTTAACTGTTGTTCCCCAGGCAGGGGCGTAGGAATAGGCCCTGCAGCCCCTGCGCCCGCTGCCGTTTTGTGGGTGCTGGAGGGGTGGCAGCATGAGGGGAAAGCCTTGCCCACAGTCGGCGGGGAGAGGGGTAGTTCCCCCCTCTCCCTCACCTCGGGGCTCTCCCCTCTGCGCTCCCCTCCAGCTCGTAAGTGTCTGTGGGGCTGTGGTGGGCAGCGAGCGGCGGGCAGATACATACCTGCTTCCGTGCGTTCCATCGGAGACTTCTCCCTCTAGCGGGAAGCAGGTATGTATCTGCCCGCCGCTCGCTGCCCACCACAGCCCCACAGACACTTACGAGCTGGAGGGGAGCGCAGAGGGGAGAGCCCCGAGGTGAGGGAGAGGGGGGAACTACTCCTCTCCCCGCCGACTGTGGGCAAGGCTTTCCCCTCATGCTGCCACCCCTCCAGCACCCACAAAACGGCCGCGAGCGGGCCCCGGGGGGGGGGGGGGGGCCCGCTCAGAAAATCTGCAGGGGGGCCCGGTGGGGCCTAGTTACGCCCCTGTCCCCAGGGACTCTGCAGAGTCTGTTAAGTTGGGAGGTGATTGGGGGAGGGTCAGCAGCCAGCTCAGGGGCCCAGGAGGGAAATTTGGCTGCAACAAAGGGCCTCTAATGTCGCTTTTTGGTCGGGGTGGTGTCTGTTGGGGGGCCCCCAGGCTAATATTGCCCTAGGGCCCAATTGTTACTTGAACCGGCCCTGTCCCCACATGCCCGCATGAGTGGTTGCAACCCACTTTTGTGAGTATATTTGCCTATCATACTTACCGTATTTTTCGCCGTATAAGACGCTCCGGAATATAAGACGCACCCAGGTTTAGAGGGCAAAAAACAGGGAAAAAATATATATATACTAAGCCTGGTGCATCCATGTTCCAGGAGCGTCTTGTACATGTGTTCTCTCTCAGATGGTGTCCTCTTGTGTATCCCATGTGCCCTCCTATGTCCCCCCATGTGTCCTTCTGTATCCCCATGTGTCCTCCTGTGCCCTTCATGTCTCCCCATGTGTCCTCATGTATCCCCCATGTGTCCTCCTGTGCCCCCCATATTTGATTTAGGCAAGGAATCCACTAGGAATCGCTATGGTGCTTTTACATTTTTTGAAAGCATTTGGGGACTTGAGTGTTTCCAAAAGCTTGTGAGGGTCCGCCAAGGCGTATCCGACCAGCGCTGGAACGCGGACACTGAGCGTGGGCCGGGAACGTCCTACAGGATCCATAGGTGAGTATTAGACTTTTTAAAAAAAAATTGCTTCAGTTTTACTTTCAGTTGGATTAATACTTGATACTATGATTATTAAAGGAGAACTGTAGTGAGGTATATGGAAGCTGCCATATTGATTTCCTTTTAAGCAATACCAGTTGCCTGGCAGACCTGCTGAGCTATTTGCCTGCAGTAGTGTGAATCACACCAGAAACATGCATGCAGCTAATCTTGTCAGATCTGCTAAAAATGTCAAACACCTGATCTGCTGCATGCTTGTTCAGGGGCTAGGGTTAAAAGTATTGGAGGCAGAGGATCTGAAGGTTAGCCAGGCAACTGGTATTCCTTAAAAGGAAATCAATATGGCAGCCTCTTTATACCTCTCACTACAGTTCTCCTTTAAAGTGATGAAAATGTAGCCCAATTCCCAGTCCTGGGGCCTAAGAATTCTAGATATATACCAAAACCGCTGCCAGGAAAAGATAAAACCCCTCTGGGGCATACTTACCTCAGGAGGGGGAAGCCTCTGGGTCCTAACGAGGCTTCCGCCGTCCTCCGGTGTCCTGGCAATCCAGCACTGTGACAACCCCCCACCCCCGAACGGCGGCAAGGTAAATATTTACCGACCGGCGATCCTGCGCAGGCACAGTTGCAACTGTTCGATTGGGCTAAGGCATAAATAGCCGAGCCGGATCGTATCCGCTCTACTGCGCAGGCGGGAGTTCTTTGTGCCTGCGCGGAAGAGCAGATACAGAGAGCTGCAACTACAACTGTGCAGGATTGCATAGGTAAATATTGCCTGCTGCTTGTCAGCTTTGTTGAGGAGGTTTCGGGGGAGCCAGTGCTGGATTCTTCCAAGCTACAGAGGAGGGGGAAGCCTTATTGAGACCCTGAGGCTGCCCCCTCCCGAGGTAAGTATTCCCCAGAGTGGTTTATTTTTGTTACAGGGTCTCTTTAATAGTCAAAATGTCATCTTGGGCCTATGGTTAGCATCATTCTTATTTATTTATATAACGCCGATATATTACGCAGTGCTGTACAGAGTATATTGTCTTGTCACTAACTGTCCCTCAGAGGGGCTCACAATCTAGTCCCCCCATAGTCATATGTCTATGTATGTATAGTGTAGTGCAGGAGTAGGGAACCTATGGCTCGGGAGCCAGATGTGGCTCTTTTGATGACTACATCTGGCTCACAGACAAATCAGTAGGGGTTGATTCACTAAGCTACACTGCTCAAGCAGCACAGCTTAGTGTGGCAGCGCAAGTAACAACAGTAGACATGCTGCTGCTGTAGCATGCACTACTAACTTACTCCTGTTCATCCCAAAACTAACAGTTGTTCTAATTGTCCCACTCTGGACCCTGTCAGATCCTGTGACTTTGTAGGACAAAATCCCTGCACTTTGATTGGCCCAATAGGCTTCCTGTCACTTGACAGGCAGCTTATTGGGCCAAAGAGTGCGGGGATCTGGTCCTACAAAGTGAATCAACCCCCAAGTCAGCTAGCTAATTGTGCAAGCTGTTAGTCGGCATTTCTCCTGTCTGGGAAATTGCTGATGTTTCTAAACCCAAGAGAAGCTAAAGATGTGACTGACACTTCCGCTACCTGGTGGATCAACTGTATACACATCACCATGGCAACAGGGATGTGAGCCCTCTGCTGCGCATGCGCACTGTCCCAGCTGGAAACATATTGTATGGCTCTCACGGAATTACATTTTAAAATATGTGGCGTATATGGCTCTCTCAGCTAAAATGGTTCCTGACCCCTGGTGTAGTGCATGTATCATGGTCTAGGGCAGGCATGGGAAAACTTGGCCCTCCAGCTGTTGCATGCATTGCAGGAGTCTGACAGCCACAGTCATGACTCATAAAGACAAATGCATTGTGGGATTTGTAGTTCCTTAACAGCTGGAGGGCCAAGTTTGCCCATGCCTGGTCTAGGGCCAATTTTAGGGGGAAGCCAATTAACTTATCTGTATGTTTTTGGGGTGTGGGAGGAAACTGGAGTGACTGGAGGAAACCCACGCAGACACAGGGAGAACATACAAACTACTTGCAGATGTTGACCTGCGCTAACCACTACGCCACTGTGTCTTGTCCTTGATCATATTTTAATCAACATATTGCTTTCCGTGGTCGGTGTAATGTATCTCACACTGAAATTCACTTGTGTCACTGCTAGGTTAGATGTCTGTTGGTTGCTGCCAGGCAGAGAAATTAGCATATGCTAAATTAGTGTATCAGGTCTAATGACAGGTGTAGGCGAAGGCCCATTAGCAGTTGGAGGAAGGATGATGTGTACGGCATCAGCTGCCATGTCAATCTAAAAGTGAAAAGGTCAGAATGATTAACCTACAGAAAATTAACAAAAACATACTCACATTTCATACCATTTAATTTGTAAGGTAGCTCCAACTTTAGTGCAAAAAAAAAAAATATGTACAGTATTTAAAAATGTGTGTATATATATATATATACTAAATACTTAAAATAAATAAATATAAATACAAAGGTAGTACATCTCTCTCTCCCATTTTTGTTAATATTTTATCTTCTCATGGGACAACCCTGCAGGTATGACACTTGATACAATGTTAAGTAGTCAGTCTACAGCTAGTAGAACAGTGTAAATTTGCTGCCCCGTCAAAATAACTCAACACATTAATGTCTAAACCGCAGGCAACACAAGTGCGTACACCCCATAAGTGGATAATGTTAAAGTTCTGCCCAAAGTGTCAATATTTTGTGTGCCCACCAGCAGGGCCGGTTTAAGCAACAATGGGGCCCCAGGGCAAAATAAACCTGGGGGCCCCCCCCAACATATACCCCGGAACAAAAATCGGCATTAGGGGACCTTTTTTGCAGCTGGTATAGTCAGGGTGTGAAGTCCCAATCGGTCGGAGCTCCACATTCTGGCTATCCCAGCCTGCATGGGGGACAAGGGGCTAAAAAGTTTCAGGAGGGGGGACCCCACATAATTTTTTTTTTTAAATTCCCACACTCTAAACATAAAAAAAAAAAATTGGGAAAATAGGAAAAAATGCCAGGGATCTTCATGCAGCCATATTGCGGCTGTATAGCGATCCCTGGCCAAAGCGCTGCGGCTATGTATAGACCCCCTGGAATTCCCGTCAGGAAATTTATTGTGCTTTCGTTTGATACATGTAAAATTACACAACCGTTAGGTTTGCTACTAAAAGTGACATTTACCGCATTTAAAAGTATACTTTTACCTTCTAAACTTTAAAATCTATTTTCTCAAAAACTATATGGTCTTTTTGAAAAATTGTTTTTTCCTCTTATTCCTAATGATCTCCTTAACATACCCTGCAAATTTAGGGTTTCTAGCATTTAAAGTGGATTTGCTATTAACCATTAAAGTCGGCAGGTTTTTAAATGTGTTTTTTTTTCCTTTGAAACTTTAAAATCGATTTTCTCAAAAACTATAAGGCCGATTTTGAATTTTTTTTTTCCTCTTGTAGCCACTGGGGGCCCCTACAAGCTCTGTGGCCTTGGGGCAGCTGCCTCCTTTGCCTTAATGGTAGCGCCGGCCCTGCCCACCAGTATTTTCCAGCACTGCCGTAAAGAGACACTGAAGCGAAAAAAAAACGTATGATATAATGATTTGGTTGCGTAGTACGGATAATTACTAGAACTGACCTGACCTATAGTCATTGACCAGACAAGCCTGACACCCTTTAACTGCAAGGAAAGATAAGCACATAAAGAGAGATACATCATGGGACTGAACACATAGGCCTAGATTCATAAAAGGCTGTGTGATGAAAAAATCTGGACGTTAAATTCGGTATTTTAGACTTTTGTGTGCTAATTCATACAAATGTTCACAGGTGCGGTAGACATTCGATAATTTACCAGCTTCAATAGACAGAAACTTGTTCGGTAACAGCAGAGCAGTGTGGAGCTGTCTGTTTAATTACATGCTGTTTTGCAGTGAGGGCATTACAATAGTAAGAGGCATCCGCACATCCCCTTAGAATGTACATTCGTTATACTGTCTCTGCTCCCTCTGAATCTGTCTGTTAATCTTTCTTAACATTGTATTTAAATGCCACAGCTTAGATGAACTTGCAGTAGACAGTACACATGCCATGCTTAGGTGATTTCCCCACTAGCTCCTCCGCATCTTCAAACAGGAACCCAAAGAGTAAAACGTCCGACAGCTGCAAGGGAAGCGTCATTTGTTCCGATCTCTCTGCTCACTGCCTGCTCGCAACCTATCAAAATCCATCAGCAGGACTTGCAGGAGACGGGCTGTTTCTATTGGCTCTGCTCCTGTCAGTCATAGCTCTCTCTACTTCTGCTTCTGTGAGTGACAGCTGACTCTCCACAGTCTCACACAGTCTCCACACAACAGCACCAACTGCCCTTATCTAAACACACCCACTAACAATGTGATATGCTAAAAGTATATATATATATATATATATATACAGTCAGGTCCATAAATATTGGGACAACGACACAATTCTAACATTTTTGGCTCTATACACAACCACAATGGATTTGAAATGAAACAAACATGATGTGCTTTAACTGCAGACAGTCAGCTTTAATTACATCCAAATCAGGTGAACGGTGTAGTAATTACAACAGTTTGCAAATATGCCTCCCACTTGTTAAGGAACCAAAAGTAATGGGACAATTGGTGGATTCTCAGCTGTTCCATGGCCAGGTGTGTTAGAATTGTGTTGATGTCCCAATACTTATGGACCTGACATATATATGTATATATATATATATATATATATATATATATATATATATATATATATATATATACACTCGCGTATAAGCCTAATTTTTCAGCTGAAAAGTTACCCCCTCAACTTACATGCGAGTCAGTGGAGCAGAACAGATGGTGGGGCAGGTTTTGTTACTGGTTCCCCGCTGTGTCTGTGCCCCTCATCCCCCGCAACATGGTGTGCAGAGTGCGCTGCTCAGGACTACCCGTGTCCCCCGGCTTGTGGAGCAGAGCGTGCCAGCAACGTGTCAGCGGTGCAATGATCAGGGATTCTTCCTGTGTGGCTGCGTCTCATATCTATGACGCCATCTAGTGGCATCTTGAGACACAGCTGTATGATCCTGGGGCACATCTGGCTATGGGGAGGGGGCTGACTTGTACTGGGGGCACATCTGGCTACTGTGGACTGGGGAGGGCGCTTATATGCGAGTCAATGACTTTTTTCTGCTTTCTGTGGGAAAAGTGGTACCTTTATACACGGCTTATACACGAGTCGGCTTATATGTGAGTATATAAAGTATATAAAACAGAGGGAAATACTGCTTGCTTGGCAGTTGGCACAGCAGCCATTGTTTCCCACAATGCAACAAGGTTCACAGAAGGGAAACTGTCATGGCCATGGTCCTAACTTCACATTGTAGGAGGATTTTTACCACAGTATCTGCCATACAGACCCCCCTGATGATCAATTTGAGAAAAGGTAAAGGGGGGGTATCAGCTACTGCTTGTACTGATTGAGTTGAAGTTCAATTTTGCATTAAAAGGTCCCCTTTAAGTTGCTTGGCTTTTGTGGGCTGTTGCTCCACTCAGGGACGGGCCAAGGCATAGGCGAGAGAGGCTCCACTGCTGTACCGGTCTTGACAAATCTTTTTTTTTTTATCTGTTTTCGTCCTGAGTGAGATCTGCAATCTGTTTCATGGCCAGTAGATTTCTCTTTATAGCTGGCTCTCAGTCCCTGCGCATATACCTTTGGCAGTGAACAGCACAATACAGAAGAAAGGAGCACTCAGCCTTATTAATTATATTCACAATAAACACTAAAAGGTTTTAAAGGGAACCTAAACTGAGAAGGATATGGATTTTTCCTTGGAAAATAATACCAGTTGCCTGACTCTCCTGCTGATACTTTTAGCCACAGCCCCTGAACAAGCATGCAGATCAGGTGCTCTGACTGAAGTCATGTACCAAAAATGTAGGAAGTGGTATAAAATATTGACTAGTGCGATATATGAAGTATGACCATTAGTTAATTGAGAAATAGAAAATATTTATTAATACAAATAACATCTAGAATACATTGTTTTAAAAGCACATGGGATGGCCATCCCACCACGCAAACCTCCAGAATCACACACACCAGGTGCACCACTCACACTAGCCACTGACTACAAGCGTGTAATGGGGCCCAGATTTTAAGCAAAAAGCAGAGTTCTAAGATGTTGATACAAAGCTTGAAGCTGGCAGGCAGATACACTGCCGTTTTAGAGATAGTCACAGATCCTTATGGACTCCCAGCAATGCAGACAGCAGAAGCAGCGTTAAAGAGAAACTCCAACCAAGAATTGAACTTTATCCCAATCAGTAGCTGATACCCCCTTTTACATGAGAAATTGAATGATTTTCACAAACAGACCATCAGGGGGCGCTGTGTGACTGATTTTGTGCTGAAACCACTCCCACTAGAGGCTCTGAATACCGCTGTACTCCTGGCAACTGTAACAATGTTCACACACAGGAAATGGCTGTTTACAACTGTCTAACAGCCAGAACAGCTAGAAACAGATACATAACATGCCCACAGTAACAATGTCACCATGTAATAAATGTCAGAATGTGAATCTGGGAGAGGAAAGATTTTACAATGAGCAAACACTGCCTAAATCATTTATACATAATTATGGTAAAAATGAAGCACTTTTTTTATTACATTATTTTCACTGGAGTTCCTCTTTAAACTGTCAATCAGACCGTGCAGACTGACAAGGTTACATAAGCAGTAGGCAGTAACAGTCTAGATGCATTGCCACATGAGGAAAGAAGGCCATAGGTCATAGCAGCCTCACAATACTACAGCCAGCAGAGGTAGCAGCAAGTGTTAGTCAAACAAGCAAAGCAGACTCCATGGATAGCAACGTATATGATTGTGCAGATCTCACCAGTTCATCGGTGCAGGATCCTGCATCTCATGCTCTGCATCACCGACTCCATGATAGCAGTATGAGGTGTGGAGTTCATCAGAGGCTCACCAGAGGTCAGCGGTGTGTTGCGGTGGTAGCACACAGGCGATGTGGCGTTCCCGGATCAGCTCTGACGGCCCGGTGCGTTGCAGGCGGTCATGCTGGGCAGATGGTATTAGCCTTGACTCCGTGGAGGCTACGGGGTGGCATGGCGTCCCATGCAGGCGAGACGCGTGCTGTTCCCGACAGTTTCGCCGGCTTCCGGCTTCTTCAGGGGGCGTGGCTACATTCTCGCTGTCACAGACTTACATACGTGCATTCAACCAATAGGAGCGCAAGTGGGCGGGATGGGAGCGTGCAGCTAAACCAGGAATGCGTCCCTCGTCATAGAAGAGACGCTGGGCAGCATACCAAAACCAAAACAGCAGCCCAAAATAGGAACTTAACTATATGCAGAGAGCAGTTGTAAAACGGACCGAGGTACAGCGCTGCAAGATCCCTGCCGCCCACAAAACGCTTCATAGTGTTTACATCAATATAGGTTAGATAGGTAACTACGCCTAGCTAGCGATGCATATACCCTATATATATATACATTTTATTATTTATATGAAGAGAGGGGTCCTATAGGGATATAATACAATATTAGTAAATCGCTGTTTACAGCTATCTCAGGGCACAGTACAAAAATGTGCCTACAAAAGGTCCCTAAACGGGTCCAATAACATTTTAGAAGCGACAAATAAATAGGGACCCTATAGCTTAAACTACGGATCCACGCTGGTAGGTTGGGAAAAGTGGTACCTTTATACACGGCTTATACACGAGTCGGCTTATATGTGAGTATATAAAGTATATAAAACAGAGGGAAATACTGCTTGCTTGGCAGTTGGCACAGCAGCCATTGTTTCCCACAATGCAACAAGGTTCACAGAAGGGAAACTGTCATGGCCATGGTCCTAACTTCACATTGTAGGAGGATTTTTACCACAGTATCTGCCATACAGACCCCCCTGATGATCAATTTGAGAAAAGGTAAAGGGGGGGTATCAGCTACTGCTTGTACTGATTGAGTTGAAGTTCAATTTTGCATTAAAAGGTCCCCTTTAAGTTGCTTGGCTTTTGTGGGCTGCTGCTCCACTCAGGGACAGGCCAAGGCATAGGCGAGAGAGGCTCCACTGCTGTACCGGTCTTGACAAATCTTTTTTTTTTTATCTGTTTTCGTCCTGAGTGAGATCTGCAATCTGTTTCATGGCCAGTAGATTTCTCTTTATAGCTGGCTCTCAGTCCCTGCGCATATACCTTTGGCAGTGAACAGCACAATACAGAAGAAAGGAGCACTCAGCCTTATTAATTATATTCACAATAAACACTAAAAGGTTTTAAAGGGAACCTAAACTGAGAAGGATATGGATTTTTCCTTGGAAAATAATACCAGTTGCCTGACTCTCCTGCTGATACTTTTAGCCACAGCCCCTGAACAAGCATGCAGATCAGGTGCTCTGACTGAAGTCAGACTGGATTAGCTGCATGCTTGTTTCAGGTGCGTGATTCAGCCACTACTAAATCCAATGAGATCAGCTGGACTGCCAGGCAACTGGTATTTTTTTAAAAGGAAACATCCATATCACTCTCAGTTTAGGTTCCCTTTAAGTGGTTCAATAATCTCTACAGCCAGCTCATCTTAAAGCATTCCTGAACTCAGAACTTCCTCTCTGCTCTAAAAGATAAGCAACAGCATAATAACCTTTACAGAAAAAGATTTCTTTGTTACAGCTGATACAAATCCTGCCATAAATCTGCAGTGTGTCTGCTTCCTGCTTTCATGGAAGCAGACCTGGGGATAACATCCTGTGTTTACAGTCAGCTGACACAGCGGAGGGATCAAATTACAGCTTTGATTAGTCACAGATAAGAGGGAATTAAACAGGCCAAATCCTCTAAATATATACAGGGTGCATTTCTCTATGTTTTCCTTCTTCCTGTGCAAGAGTTCAGGTCCCCTTTAAATGAGGGCAGCAAAAGTAAATTCTAGTTTGCACGGGACTCGCACCTTTTGTAAAACACTTTAGCAACCAGTACTCAGGGGCCGGCTTACCATTAACTGTACAAAACTGGGAAGAACTGAAGATTGCCTTGTGCCAGGGTCATTTCTAGGCATAGGCAAACTAGGCAGATCCCTGTGGTGATATCTCCAGAGCATATACGCAAAAAGGGTGTCGGGAAAGCACATGGTATTCTGTATATTGCCGATATTCTACTACTGGGCACCATTCCTCTCACACTAAACCTCCCTCTATCAACTCCTAACCCTAACCTTCTGCAGGGGCGTAACAATAGCCCCTGCAAGGGATGCAGCAGCAGGGGGCCCAGAAGCCATGGGCGGGGGCCCATAGGAGGAGTTGTTTATTTTCCCTGTCCTGAGAAACTGACAACTAAAGGTGAGAGAGAAAAAAGGTGGAGAGAAAAAAAGCTTTCTATTCTCTGCACGGTTGTTCTAATGACTGCATCTGCTCAGCCACTGATAAGGAATCATACAAAGTTTTGTAGACAAAGATTTGTAGACAGTCCCTATTCAGTGTGCAGCAGGGTCTTGTGTACAGCGCCCTGCCCCCAGCCTCTCCCCCTCCCCCCCCCCTCCCCAAGTGCTGTGTACTGCACTCATGCTGGAGAAGTCTGCAGAGCCAGTTCTGCTCCATCAGAGATGGACAGAGTGAGTGTAATGATCTGAGGCTGGGAACATACTCATCTATAGGTTTTCTGTATGTGTTTTCTGCACACCACATGTGTCTGTATGTGTGAAAACATGCACATTTTATCACAGAAGCTGATGTAATTGCAGTGCTTCACTGCTGTCTGCTTTTATCTGCATGGGGAAAACACATACAAGAGTGCACTAGCCAGTTGAATAACATTGGTTCTCAGTTTACCTGTGCAGAAAGTGAGGGGGGAGTTCCCCATCCAAAGTATCGCAGGGGGGCCCAGTGATTCATAGTTACGCCCCTGACTTTCCGCTATCTATGCCTAACACTAACCCCTCTTACTTACTCCTAAGACTAACCTACCACTATCGCGTGTGAATGTGTTAACCGAACGCCATCTATGCCTAACACTAACCTACCTTTACCTCCTCCTAACGCTGATCTACACCTACACGCTCCAACCCGGTAACTGACCACGCCGCCACTCGCTCCACCACAGTCTCTGCTGCCCCAGTCGCTTCAGCTTTATCTGCTGCTTCCTGAAATTACTATTGCGGTCTATGTGGCACCCAAGTTTCCACATGACCCCCAGCATCCCAAATTGCCGGACCACCAGCAAGAACATAAGGCTGATGTTAGGAATGCATAGGCAAGGGGGGAGGGTAGGTTGGGAACAGTCTAGGGTGTGAGGTCAAGGTTGGGAAAAGGGTAGGGTGTGAGGCTAGGGTGGTGACAGGCTAGGGTGTGAGGCTAGGTTTGGAACAGGCTAGTTTGTGAGGCTAGGTTGGGGACAGGCTTTGGGTGTGAGGCTAGGGTGGGGACAGGCTTTGGGTGTGAGGCTAGGGGGTGGTGACAGGCTAGGATGTGAGGTTAAGTTTGGGAACAGGCTGGGTTTTTAGGTTAGGTTGGTAACAGGCTAGGAAGTTAGGTTAGGTTGTAATCAGGCTAGTTTAGGAACAGGGTAGGGTTTTGAGGTTAGGTTGAAGTGCAGACAAGAGTGTGAGGTTAGGTTAGGAACAGGCTAGGGTGTAAGTTTAGGCTGGAAACAGGCTAGGTTAGGAACAAGCTAGGGTGTGAGGCCAGGCTGGGAACAGACTACGGTGTGAGGTTGTGTTGCAGTGCAGACCAGAGTGTGAGGTTAATGTCACATGCACAGGCGTAACAATCGAACCTGGGATGCAACCGCCTCTCTGGGGTCCGCCTAGGGCCATTTTGGGGTCAGGAGGGGGCGCAGTGCATGGGGGAGAAAATGGCCACACAAAGCGTCGGGGAGGGAAGCCCTCTCCCCCCTCCCTCACCTAGGGCTCCCCCTTCAGCTCTCCCCTCTCCAGCATCGACGACAGTAGCAAGCGGGCATGGAACGTGGACATACTTCCATGTTCCATGCAATGGAGGTTCTTCTCTGTATGCACCTGACGCTACTTCCTGTTTATCAGGAACTAGCGTGTACCTGGCTATAGTGGGGGCAACTGTACCAGGCTACCTATACTGGGGGCAGCAATACCTGGCTATACTGGAGGCACCTGTACCAGACTACCTATACTGGGGGCACCTATACCTGGCAATACTGAGGTACCTATACCAGGCTACCTATACTGGGGGAACCTATACCTGGCTATACTGGGGGCACCTATACCAGGCTACTTATACTGGGGGCACCTATACCTGGCTATACCGGGGGCACCTATACCTGGCTATACTGGGGTACCTATACCAGGCTACCTATACTGGGGGCACCTATACCTGGCTATACTGGGGGCACCTATACCAGGCTACCTATACTGGGGGCACCTATACCTGGCTATACTGGGGTACCTATACCAGGCTACCTATACTGGGGGCACCTATACCTGGCTATACTGGGGGCACCTATACCAGGCTACATATACTGGGGGCACCTATACCTGGCTATACTGGGGTACCTATACCAGGCTACCTATACTGGGGGCACCTATACCCGGCTATACTGGGGGCACCTATACCAGGCTACCTATACTGGGGGCACCTATACCTGGCTATACTGGGGTACCTATACCAGGCTACCTATACTGGGGGCACCTATACCTGGCTATACTGGGGGCACCTATACCTGGCTATACTGGGGGCACCTATACCAGGCTACCTATACTGGGGGCACCTATACCTAGCTATACTGGGGTACCTATACCAGGCTACCTATACTGGGGGCACCTATACCTGGCTATACTGGGGGCACCTATACCTGGCTATACTGGGGTACCTATACCAGGCTACCTATACTGGGGGCACCTATACCTGGCTATACTGGGGTACCTATACCAGGCTACCTATACTGGGGGCACCTATACCTCGCTATACTGGGGGCACCTATACCAGGCTACCTATACTGGGGGCACCTATACCTGGCTATACTGGGGGCACCTATACCTGGCTATACTGGGGGCACCTATACCAGGCTACCTATACTGGGGGCACCTATACCTGGCTATACTGGGGTACCTATACCAGGCTACCTATACTGGGGGCACCTATACCTGGCTATACTGGGGGCACCTATACCAGGCTACCTATACTGGGGGCACCTATACCTGGCTATACTGGGGTACCTATACCAGGCTACCTATACTGGGGGCACCTATACCTGGCTATACTGGGGGCACCTATACCTGGCTATACTGGGGGCACCTATACCAGGCTACCTATACTGGGGGCACCTATACCTAGCTATACTGGGGTACCTATACCAGGCTACCTATACTGGGGGAACCTATACCTGGCTATACTGGGGGCACCTATACCTGGCTATACTGGGGTACCTATACCAGGCTACCTATACTGGGGGCACCTATACCTGGCTATACTGGGGTACCTATACCAGGCTACCTATACTGGGGGCACCTATACCTGGCTATACTGGGGGCACCTATACCTGGCTATACTGGGGGCACCTGTACCAGGCTACCTATACTGGGGGCAGCAATACCTGGCTATACTGGGGGCACCTATACCTGGGTATACTAGGGGCAGCAATACCTGGCTGTACTGGGAGCACCTGTACCTGGCTACCTATACTGGAGACACTTATACCTGGCTATACTGGGAGCACCTGTACCAGGCTACCTATACTGGAGACACTTACACCTGGCTATACTGGGGGCACCTTTACCTGGCTATACTGGGGGCACCTGTACCAGGCTATACTGGGGGCACCTGTACCAGGCTACCTATACTGGGGACACTTATACCTGGCTATACTGGGGGCACCTATACCTGTCTACACTGGGAGCACCTGTACCAGGCTACCTATACTGGGGGCAGCAATACTTGGGATGGGGGGCCCAGTGTTTTCTAGTTACGCCCCTGGTCACATGACACACATCACACCCCTATTACGCCTCACACTCCCTGATCCAGTCAGACCAGGTCTTTTTGCATATATATGATTAGATAAATAATATATAAACTGTGAATTTGTTAGCATAAATGAGCCCTCGCTGATTTTCCTGTGACTTTGGCAGCAGTTCCAGCGACGCGGCCTCTATACTCACTTATGGGGGAAGGGAGACGTCAGCGAGGCTGGCACTAAACAGAACAGAAATGTTTTATGTGTACGTCAAGTGATATTCTTTACCCTGCCATAAAAATAGATGGACTAAAGCAGGTCTTGCGTTGCCCGTGGGCTCTCTTCTCTATTAAGAAAAGATGGAAAAAGACTCTTTGCCTACATTTCCTCCTATTTGTCTCTCGGTGTACGGCCCCTCGGAATCATTCTGCTTTATTCTATTTCCATTTATGGAATTGTCTTTTTTTTTTTTTAAAGAGGACCAGTCACGCTTCCTGCAGGCGTCTTACAGTGTACCCTTTTTACAATAACAGGAAAACAGGCTTATTTAGGAATGCTGTTACTAGTGTTGGGCGAACAGTGTTCGCCACTGTTCGGGTTCTGCAGAACATCACCCTGTTCGGGTGATGTTCGGGTTCGGCCGAACACCTGATGGTGTTCGGCCAAACTGTTCGGCCATACGGCCGAACTAAGAGCGCATGGCCGAACGTTACCCGAACGTTCGGCTAGCGCTGTGATTGGCCGAACGGGTCACGTGTAGTGTTGGGCGAACATCTAGATGTTCGGGTTCGGGCCGAACATGGCCGCGATGTTCGGGTGTTCGAGCCGAACTCCGAACATAATGGAAGTCAATGGGGACCCGAACTTTCGTGCTTTGTAAAGCCTCCTTATATGCTACATACCCCAAATTTACAGGGTATGTGCAACTTGGGAGTGGGTACAAGAGGAAAAATTTTTTAGCAAAAAGAGCTTATAGTTTTTGAGAAAATCGATTTTAAAGTTTCAAAGGGAAAACTGTCTTTTAAATGCGGGAAATGTCTGTTTTCTTTGCACAGGTAACATGCTTTTTGTCGGCATGCAGTCATAAATGTAATACATATAAGAGGTTCCAGGAAAAGGGACCGGTAACGCTAACCCAGCAGCAGCACACGTGATGGAACAGGAGGAGGGTGGCGCAGGAGGAGAAGGCCACGCTTTGAGACACAACAACCCAGGCCTTGCATGAGGACAAGAAGCGTGCGGATAGCAATTTGCATTTTGTCGCCATGCAGTCATAAATGTAATACAGATGAGAGGTTCAATAAACAGGGACCGGAAACGCTAACCCATCACAGATGTTCATTGTTCATGTTACTTGGTTGGGGTCCGGGAGTGTTGCGTAGTCGTTTCCAATCCAGGATTGATTCATTTTAATTTGAGTCAGACGGTCTGCATTTTCTGTGGAGAGGCGGATACGCCGCCGATCTGTGACGATGCCTCCGGCAGCACTGAAACAGCGTTCCGACATAACGCTGGCTGCCGGGCAAGCCAGCACCTCTATTGCGTACATTGCCAGTTTGTGCCAGGTGTCTAGCTTCGATACCCAATAGTTGAAGGGTGCAGATGGATTGTTCAACACAGCTACGCCATCTGACATGTAGTCCTTGACCATCTTCTCCAGGCGATCGGTGTTGGAGGTGGATCTGCACGCTTGCTGTTCTGTGTGCTGCTGCATGGGTGTCAGAAAATTTTCCCACTCCAAGGACACTGCCGATACCATTCCCTTTTGGGCACTAGCTGCGGCTAGTGTTGTTTGCTGCCCTCCTGGTCGTCCTGGGTTTGCGGAAGTCAGTCTGTCGGCGTACAACTGGCTAGAGGAGGGGGAGGATGTCAATCTCCTCTCTAAAGTCTCCACAAGGGCCTGCTGGTATTCTTCCATTTTGACCTGTCTGGCTCTTTCTTCAAGCAGTTTTGGAACATTGTGTTTGTACCGTGGATCCAGAAGGGTATAAACCCAGTAATTGGTGTTGTCCAGAATGCGCACAATGCGTGGGTCGCGTTCAATGCAGTCCTAGGCCGAAGAGGTCATAGCCTAGGGTCACAAAAACCTGTTTATTTGGGCAATTTCAATGGTGGCGAGTCTGACGTACATAAATCGCAGCAATGGCCGTTGGCAACGTCTGAATCTCACGAAATGTCTCATGCAGGTAGAAGACATATTGTTAGACTTGGGCTCCAAAGATGGGTTCCCTACATCTCTGCAAACCAGAGTTACAGGGCTCCAAATTTGGTAAAATCCCCCATAGGCTTTCATTGGGCCTCCTATTTACAGTTCCAAAATCTCACATCTTTTCAAAGGGCAATTACTCAGCAGTGGCAAATTTTCTAGCATTGTAGGGACCCTTAGGGGGAACATGACTGGTGAGTTTCGGGCCCCTAGGCCAAAGAGGTCATAGCCTAGGGTCACAAAAACCTGCTTATTTGGGCTATTTCAATGGTAGTGATGGTGACGTACATAAATCGCAGCAATGGCCGTTAGCAAAGTCTGAATCTCACGAAATGTCTCATGAAGGTAGAAGACATATTGTTAGACTTGGATTCCAAAGATGGGGTCCCTACATCTCTGCAAACCAGAGTTACAGGGGTCCAAAATTGGTAAAATCCCCCATAGGATTTCATTGCCTCCCTATTTCACTTTCCAAAATCTCACATCTTTTCAAAGGGCAATGGCTCAGCAGTACCAAATTTTGTAGCATTGTAGGGACCCTTAGGGGGAACATGACTGGTGAGTTTCGGGCCCCTAGGCCGAAGAGGTCATAGCCTAGGGTCACAAAAACCTGTTTATTTGGGCTATTTCAATGGTAGTGATGGTGGCGTACATAAATCGCAGCAATGGCCGTTAGCAACGTCTGAATCTCACGAAATGTCTCATGCAGGTAGAAGACATATTGTTAGACTTGGATTCCAAAGATGGGGTCCCTACATCTCTGCAAACCAGAGTTACAGGGGTCCAAAATTGGTAAAATCCCCCATAGGATTTCATTGCCTCCCTATTTCACTTTCCAAAATCTCACATCTTTTCAAAGGGCAATGGCTCAGCAGTACCAAATTTTCTAGCATTGTAGGGAACCTTAGGGGGAACATGACTGGTGAGTTTCGGGCCCCTAGGCCGAAGAGGTCATAGCCTAGGGTCACAAAAACCTGTTTATTTGGGCTATTTCAATGGTAGTGATGGTGGCGTACATAAATCGCAGCAATGGCCGTTAGCAAAGTCTGAATCTCACGAAATGTCTCATGCAGGTAGAAGACATATTGTTAGACTTGGATTCCAAAGATGGGGTCCCTACATCTCTGTCAAACACGTTTTTAGTACAGAAATACATATATTTACATAGAAAGAGGGACAAAGTCCTGAAAGAGGGACAAATGAGGAGGAAAGAGCAGTGCTGGTCGTAATGGAAAAATCTACGCTTACGGATCATTACGCGTAATTTTACGCTATTACGCATTACGCAATTACGGTTACGGCGTAGGAAATTATCTACGGTACATCACTGTAATTACGCGTAAACTTACGCAGTTACGCGTAAGGATACTGTAATGTAGGCGCTTACACTACGATGTTACGCGTAGTGCTGTAATACCCATTAATGCGTATTTTTTTACGCATACGGACGATGTGTACGCAATAGCCGGCAATGTGACAGTTATTGCGTACATATCATTCATATGCGTCAAAACGTACGCTTATACTGAAGGGCGGGAGAAGATACTATTGGTTGCTTAGGATGTTGACTGATTGGCTACTCTTAGAAAAGGGGAGTTTTTACGTTAGTAATTACGCGTAAAATTACGCGTAAGTGTTCGTAAAATTACGCATACCTAGCAATTACGGTAGACAGTGTAATTACGATACCACTCTACTGCTTACGCGTAAATAATTACGCGTAAGACCGTAATTTACGCATAGCGCTTACGCGTAAATTTACATTGAATTACGATGCGTAATTACGCTCATGCGTAATTTCGGCCCAGCACTGGCTCAGACCAGTCAACTCCTGACTTAAATACTGGCTGCCTCAAGTCATCCGACTAATTAAAATGGCAAAGCGTTGGCATGTTGCATTCGCCTACCAGAATATGCAGGATCTAAAGTTTCTAAACTATCCACCTGCTCTTCCTGCAGGAGTTGGCCCATGTAATATACATTGCATCTCAACAGGGGTGCCGTGTGTAGGTGTCCTCGTACCCCAAAGAAATGAAGGGCAGCGCAGACACCCCCACAAGGCATCCATTGCTTGGGAGCGCTGCAACTGCCCCTCAGGGGGGGGGGGGGGGGGAGCGAGAGAACAAGGCTGGTGCCCAGGGGGGAACCACCCATGCTGCCCCCCCAAAGGTTAGATATCCTACCTTTGCGAATTCACTTACCTGTGGTGCACATTGCATGTCCTGGGAGCAAACACACCGATGGTGGGGGGAGGGGGGGGGGAGGGGCAAGGCGCAGTCAAACCCCCCAGGCGCTGCCACCACCACTGGGTAAACCCATTCTCACATGAAATGGGGCCCTAGGCAAGATAGCAGTTTTTGCCCACCATTGATGATCACTTGGCTTTTTTAGTAAGATTTGGTGGGGGCTAGCATCCACCGGGCCCCTAGACTCTCCCAGGCCCTAGGCCACTGCCGACAGTGCCTTGTGGATGATTCCGCTTTATTCCTATATCCCTTATGTTGCACACAGTGCAATTTTCTAGCAGATCAACGGGTCGCACCGATTATTTCAGATTTGCTCCCAATAGAGAATGGGATTGATTTTGCAAAGTAATGATCTGAAAATCTATCCCGTTATTGATTGATTGTGGTGCCAGGGGGCTGTCTGGTGCTATAGCACCCCCTAGCTGCCCAATAGCTCCCCCAGAGCAGCTACACTGAGTGTAGGGCAAGTCAGAGCGTGGCGGAGAGAGGAGACCGCCACTGCTGTGTATCTATCTCTGCAACCGGCTGAAGGGCAAAAAGGGATCGGTATGCAAAGTGAGTAGAGGGAACAAGCTTTTATCCTGATCCTTAGCTTCCATGGCTGGGCAAGTTATGGTATTGATATGCTAATAATAATAATTATTATTATTATTGTTATTATGTATTTATATAGCACTGACATATTTTGCAGTACATTACAGAGTACATAGTCATGTCCATGACTGTCCTTAGAGGAGCTCACACTCTAATCCTACCATAGTCATAGTCTAATGTCCTACCATATTATTATTATGTATTTATATAGCTCTGACATCTTCTGCAGCACATTACAGAGTACATAGTCATGTCACTGACTGTCCTCAGAGGAGCTCACACTCTAATCCCACCATAGTCATAGTCTAATGTCCTACCATATTATTATTATGTATTATATAGCACTGACATCTCCTGCAGCACATTACAGAGTACATAGTCATGTCACTGACTGTCCTTAGAGGAGCTCACACTCTAATCCTACCATAGTCATAGTCTAATGTCCTACCTTATTATTATTATTATTATTATTATTATTATTATGTATTTATATAGCAGTGGCATCTTCTGCAGCACTTTACAGAGTACTGAGTAATGTCACTGACTGTCCTCAGAGGAGCACACAATCTAATCCTACCATAGTCATAGCCTAATGTCCCACCATATTATTATTATGTATTTATATAGGACTGACATCTTCTGCAGCACATTACAGAGTACATAGTCATTCACTGACTGTCCTCAGAGGAGCTCACACTCTAATCCTACCATAGTCATAGTCTAATATTCTACCTTATTATTATTATGTATTTATATAGCACTGACATCTTCTGCTGCACATTACAGAGTACATAGTCATGTCACTGACTGTCCTCAGAGGAGCTCACACTCTAATCCTACCATAGTCATAGTCTAATGTCCTACCATATTATTATTATGTATTTATATAGCACTGACATCTCCTGCAGCACATTACAGAATACATAGTCATGTCACTGACTGTCCTCAGAGGAGCTCACACTCTAATCCTATCCTAGTCATAGTCTAATGTCCTACCATATTATTATTATGTATTATATAGCACTGACATCTCCTGCAGCGCTGTACAGAGTACATAGTCATGTCACTGACTGTCCTCAGAGGAGCTCACACTCTAATCCTACCATAGTCATAGTCTAATGTCCTACCATATTATTATTATGTATTTATATAGCACTGACATCTTCTGCTGCACATTACAGAGTACATAGTCATGTCACTGACTGTCCTCAGAGGAGCTCACACTCTAATCCTACCATAGTCATAGTCTAATGTCCTACCATATTATTATTATGTATTTATATAGCACTGACATCTTCTGCTGCACATTACAGAGTACAGAGTCATGTCACTGACTGTCCTCAGAGGAGCTCACACTCTAATCCTACCATAGTCATAGTCTAATGTCCTACCTTATTATTATTATTATTATTATTATGTATTTATATAGCAGTGGCATCTTCTGCAGCACATTACAGAGTACATAGTCATGTCACTGACTGTCCTCAGAGGAGCTCACAATCTAATCCTACCATAGTCATAGTCTAATGTCCTACCTTATTATTATTATTATTATTATTATTATTATTATTATTATTATTATTATTATGTATTTATATAGCAGTGGCATCTTCTGCAGCACATTACAGAGTACATAGTCATGTCACTGACTGTCCTTAGAGGAGCTCACATTCTAATCCTACCATAGTCATAGTCTAATGTCCTACCTTATTATTATTATTATTATTATTATTATTATTATTATTATTATTATGTATTTATATAGCACTGACCTCTTCTGCAGCACATTACAGAGTACATAGTCATGTCACTGACTGTCCTCAGAGGAGCTCACACTCTAATCCTACCATAGTCATAGTCTAATGTCCTACCATATTATTATTATGTATTTATATAGCACTGACATCTCCTGCAGCACATTACAGAGTACATAGTCATGTCACTGACTGTCCTCAGAGGAGCTCACAATCCAATCCTACCATAGTCATAGTCTAATGTCCTACCATATTATTATTATGTATTTATATAGCACTGACGTCTTCTGCAGCACATTACAGAGTACATAGTCATGTCACTTACTGTCCTCAGAGGAGCTCACAGTCTAATCCTACCATAGTCATACTCTGTCTTACCATATTATTATTATGTATTATATAGCACTGACATCTCCTGCAGCGCTGTACAGAGTACATAGTCCTGTCACTGACTGTCCTCAGAGGAGCTCACACTCTAATCCTACCATAGTCATAGTCTAATGTCCTAGCTACCATAACAAGATAAGCAAGTTTAGTGTATGAGGCCCATGGAGTATCAGGTGGGGACGGGAATCTTGTACATGGCTGATGGAAGAAGAGATGGACGGGTGGAAGATTTTTTTATACCACTGAATGCCATCTTTAGTCCAGATATAGATACACACATATACATTTTTTATTGGGGAAAGAAAAATCAATGCCTGGCTTGTATAGCTGTTTCCATTCATTACTTGTACTTAAGCATAGCATACATTGTTAAGCTGGCCACTAACGGTCCAATTTATAGCGAGAAATCGTTTGAGCGATCAGAAATTCTGATCGGATTCGTTGTAAATAATCTCCATTTGTGGACACAATCGATTATGAACGAGTGAAAAAAATGTCGCCCGAATGAATTTTCGTCGAACGAAAATTTGGATTTTCTTGGTGGTCGTGATAGATAGGAAGCAATGATTGGTTAGTTGATGGTGTAGTGAACGATTTTTCGTCCGATCAGAATTTCTGATCGCTCGAACGATTTTTCGCTACAAATTGGATCGTTAGTGGCCAGCTTGAGACCATGCAATCTCTCTTTATGAAATATTGAACGGAAGTTAGACTGTGATGTAATAATGTTGCATGTTCATAGGAAGGTTTTATCTATAATCTGTTCACTGTCTCTCATCTCCTCAACACGGACCCAGCAACTGTGATTGTTACTTCCTGTATATCCTTAAAGTGGGAAAAAAAACTCTATCCAGTAGCATGTTTTCCTACTTTTTATTACCCATACACTTACTTATATTTGCTTTTGTGCACAAATAACATTGTCTGTTTACAATTTACAAATTCCCAAAGTACAGCTTATCTGCTCTGAAAGCTGCCATTGCATTTTATTGCATAGCTGCTGTATTTACTGTATATATTCAACTAGTAAAAAGGTAAAAACGGGTGCTAGGTCACAGCCGCTACCCCCCGCAATGCGCGCTCATACGCGTCCCGCTTGCTCGTTCCCCACCACTGTCTGAAGTATTTGCACACAGGGAGCTCCTTGCTTGGCAGTTGGAAAAAGCTGTTATTTCCCACAATGCAATGAGAACCTCTGTGAACCACACACAGCAAACTGTCAGATCCGGCCCTGTGTCCTAACTGCCCTGGCTGCGCACATGCTCAGTACAAAAAAGACAGGGACACACAACCATTCAGTTGATGACGCAGGGACACTTGCATTTTATTGTATAGGATTCTACTGTATCTAGTGATCACTTCTCTGCTCTTTCTGCTTCTCAGCTCAGTTCCGGCAGTTTGCTAACGTTTACTAAATGTAGCTGACAAAGGAATGTAAACAATAGATAATGTTATTACCTCTTCGAATGTGGCCAGAAGCTTTCCACTGAAGCAAGGAGCTTTTCACTGAAGAACAAAGTGCTCTGTTTGACTGTTTGTAAGATAATATGGCCAGTTACATACCTGGGGCCTCTTCCAGCTCCCTGAAGTGATCTTGGTCTTTCGCCATTATTCCGTGCTTCTCTGTTCCTCTGCTGTCTCCCTCTGAATGCTACCTGCGCGGCCCTGTGCCACACACTTCCTCCTTCACACTCTTGTTGCTAGGAGCATTCTGCACATGCGCAGTAAGTAATAATTACTACAGTGCATGCGCAGAATGCTCCTGGTCACGTGATAGAGGTTGGCGTGTAGCATTCGGATGGGGGACAACGGAGGAATGGATAAGCGCAGAATAACTGCTGGGTACCAGGATGACTTCAGAAGGCTGAAAGAAGCCCTGTGTGAGTAAATGCCATTATTTTTTTCCCCTTATAGGATACCCGAAGTGACATGTGACATGATGAGATAGACATGAGTATGTACAGTGCCAGGCACCCAAATAACTAGGATGTGGTCCTTTTTTCTTTCTCTGCCTGGAAGAGTTAAATATCAGGTATGTAAGTGGATGACTCAGTCCTGACTTCCTGTCCAGGCAGGAAGTGACTACAGTGTGACCCTCACTGATAAGAAATTCCAACTATATAACACTTTCCTAGCAGAAAATGGCTTCTGAGAGCAGGAAAGAGATAAAAGGTGGCAATAGTTCATAGATTTTAGCTCTCTCATACTTCAATGAATGTGTCATTCAGCAAAAACAATAAAACAGGTAAAATTTAAAAAACAGATTTAAACATAAAATAAAACTGTGGAATATCTTAAAAAGTAATTTTTAGGAGAAGGAAGATAGATACAATCATTTATTAAATTAGTTTATTTTTGCCTCGGGTGTCCTTTAAGTCTGCAAGGAAGAGACATTTTAGCTTAACCACTTCACCGCTCCAGAGCAATTTTCACCTGTCAGCGCTCCTTCCATTCATTCACCTATTACTTTATTGCTACTTATCACAACAAAACAATCTACTGTATATCTTGTTTATTTTCGCCACCAATTATAGTAGGCTTTCTTTGGGTGGTACGGTACTTTTTGCTAGGAACAATTTTATTCTAACTGCATTTTAATAATCAGAAAAAAAAATGGAAAGAAAAATATTTCCCAGTTTTTGGCCATTGACTGATCAAAGCTCCCAATATCAATGTGATGCCGGCGTTCATTGACAAAAATCAATATATTGCGTCCACGCGTTACTTCCTGTAACGCGTGTATGCCGTCTAACATAAAATCAAAATAAAGTGTGGGGGACATCTAGTGGGCAAAAAGTAAAATTACACCTTAAAACTTCAATACTATTTTAAATACATTTAAAAAAGCATTAATTAACCCCTTACCTCCCCTCCCATAGGTCACCAAATAAAGCCTTTAATTAAAAAAAAAAGTGACATTAAAGAAAAATAAAATAGTTAGGGACTAAACTTTTTTTAATATGTATGTCAAGATTGTATATTAATGTTTTGTTTTGCTTTTTTGCAAAAATAGTGCTTGTAATTAGTGACGGATGCAAAACTGAAAAATACACCTTTATTTCCAAGTAAGATGTTGTCGCCATACATTGTGACATACTTTAATTGGTGTAATAACCGGGACAAACAGGCAAATGAAATACGTGTTTTTTGAATATGGTAGCAGATATTATTTTAAAACTAATAGCTGAAAACTGAGAAAAAAATGTTTTTTTTTCCATTTTTCCTTAACTTTTTCTGTTAAAATGCAGTTGGAATAAAATAATTATTAGCGTAATGCACTACTCAAAGAAAGTTGAATTAGTGGTGAAAAAAACAAAGTATAGATCATTCTGTTGTGATTAGTAGTGATAAAGTTATTGGCAAAAGAAAGGGAGGAGCCCTGAAAGGTGAAAGCTGCTCTGTTCCTAGAGGGGAAAAACCCCTCAGTTGTTAAAGAGAATCTGTATTGTTAAAATTGCACAAAAGTAAACATACCAGTGTATTAGGGGACATCTCCTATTACCCTCTGTCACAATTTTGCCGCTCCTCGCCGCATTAAAAGTAGTCAAAAACAGTTTTAAAAAGTTTGTTTATAAACAAACAAAATGGCCACCAAAACAGGAAGTAGGTTGATGTACAGTATGTCCACACATAGAAAATACATTCATACACAAGCAGGCTGTAAACAGCCTTCCTTTTAAATCTCAAGACATCATTTGTGCGTTTACCTTCTTCCCCCTGCAGCTCTCATCCACTGAATAGTGACAGGCTGATTGTTTCTTCCTGCAGACAGCTCTGCCCTGTCTGTAATTCCTCAGTATGTGACAGCCCAGCTCCTTTCACAGCCTAACAGAGGACGATTTATCCAGCTTGTAAAGCTCTCTTCTCTCACTGACAAGAGAGCAGAGAGGCTGCCTAATGTAAATAACACACACGGGAGTGTGCATAGAGGGGGCCTGGAGGGGGGGCGTGCATAGAGGGGGCCTGGAGAGGGGGGGGGGGGTGCATAACAGATCAACACTGAAGAGTTGGCAGCCTTCCAGACACAGGGCGACAAGTCCGACAAGGGAAAGATAAGTTGATTTATTACAGAGACGGTGATAGTAGAAAGTGCTGCAGTAAGCCAGAGCACATTAGAATAGGTTTAGGTACTTGTAGGATAGTAGAAAAAATGATGACATTTTTGTTACAGAGTCTCTTTAAAGAGAATCTGTACTGTCCCATTTGTACAATAAAAAACATACCAATCGAGTCACTGTGAACTCTGCTGCGATCCTGCTGCGATCCTGGCTTTTAATCGCCAGTTTTAGGCAGCGTTTACAAACAAAAAACATGGCCACTAATCAGGAAATTATGTTTGTGCATGTGTAGGTAGTAATACAATGCCAGATAATACACTGGAGTGGTAGTGCTAATCAGGGCCGGTTCTCTCATGAAGCAAGGTGAAACATTTGCATCAGGCGGCAGAGATTACAGGGGCAGCATGTTTGTACTGTGTTTGCACTTACAGCAAGCAGTCAAAGTAGGAGGAGAAGTGAGAGGAGTACGAGGTGAAGAGGTCATCATTGGGGAAAAGCAGCTTGTTGTGCTGTGTGAGGAGTCTGACAGTGAGTGAGGAGGGGGGAGGCAGGAGAGCATCATTGGGGAAAAGCAGCTTGTTGTGCTGTGTGAGGAGTCTGACAGTGAGTGAGGAGGGGGGAGGCAGGAGAGCATCATTGGGGAAAAACAGCTTGTTGTGCTGTGTGAGGAGTCTGACAGTGAGTGGGGAGGGAGGAGGCAGGAGAGCATCATTGGGGAAAAGCAGCTTGTTGTGCTGTTTGAGGAGTCTGGCAGTGAGTGAGGAGGGGGGAGGCAGGAGAGCATCATTGGGGAAAAGCAGCTTGTTGTGCTGTGTGAGGAGTCTGACAGTGAGTGAGGAGGGGGGAGGCAGGAGGGCAGCATTGGGGAAAAGCAGCTTCTTGTGCTGTGTGAGGAGACTGACAGTGAGTGAGGAGAGGGGAGGCAGGAGAGCAGCATGGGGAAAAGCAGCTTGTTGTGCTGTGTGAGGAGTCTGACAGTGAGTGAGGAGGGGGAAGGCAGGGGAGCAGCATTGGGGAAAAGCAGCTTGTTGTGCTGTGTGAGGAGTCCGACAGTGAGTGAGGAGTGGGGAGGCAGGAGTGCAGCATTGGGGAAAAGCAGCTGGTTGTGCTGTGTGAGGACTCTGACAGTGAGCGAGGAGGGGGGAGGCAGGAGAGCAGCAGTGTTTCATTTGACTTGCACAGCAGAAGGGAGGAGATGGCACTGCTGTCCTGACTGAGGAGGAATGGAGAGGCTGAGCAGTTTGTTTGTCACAGACTCACAGCCAGCCAGTGTTCTATTGTGTTGAGCTGCAGGGGGGAGGGGGCTGCGCATCTTCACAAGTTTGCCTCAGGCAGCAAAACGTCTAGAACCAGCCCTGGTGCTAATAATACACGTTCACATAATCCTGGGTTGAGTGCACAGTCAAGTATGATACACAAGGGAAGAGGGCCCTGCCAAAGGCTTGCAATCTAAGGGGAGGGGTGGAGAGAGACATGAAAGGAGGGGGTGCGTCAAGAAGTTCTCGGCAGCGAAAGTCAGGGCAGCGTCGAGGTGGGATAGGCCTCCTTGAAGAAGCCTGATGGGCAGTGTTTTGGGAAACTTTGTGCATTGCCGATATACAGTATGTATGGTATACATCAGATCACATTGTATGTATCTCCATATTTCTGCATCGGCGCTGCCAAGCTTAGGGAAAAAAATATACCGGAGCTTTGTACGCCGCATGTTGGATAGAGAAACCAGCTCTGAATCAGCCTCTATATTAAGCTTTTGTCATATTGTTCAGCCAAATGCTACATGCCAAGATGAAGTAAAACAAATCTGTCCGTCAGCTAAAATCAGCCAACCCCCCCCCCCCCCCCCCTCTAAAAAATACCCACTTCTGAAATGTTTTCTACTGATCTCATAGACCTCTGCCAGATATTCTGCTGCTTTCTCATACGGCCCCATCTGCAGCAGTTTCGTCATGCTGTAGATAATTGCAATATTTACTATTGCTTGTATTGTGGAGTGGGGTGGAGGATTTGCAGATCAGAGCAGGGGCGTACCTAGGGCATTTGAGAACCGGGGCTGGGTATTAAAAGACACCCCGCCACCCCCACCTAAAAGGAAAGGAGCGAGTGTTGCATGCTAAGTGTGCCACGATGGGTAATGCCAGGTATAGTTGCCCCCAGTATAGCTAGTATAGTTGCCCCCAGTATAGGTAGTATAGTTGCCCCCAGTATAGGTAGTATAGTTGCCCCCAGTGTAGGTAGTATAGTTGCCCCCAGTATAGGTAGTATAGTTGCCCCCAGTATAGGTAGTGTAGTTGCCCCCAGTATAGGTAGTGTGGTTGCCCCCAGTGTAGGTAGTATAGTTGCCCCCAGTATAGGTAGTATAGTTGCCCCCAGTGTAGGTAATATGGTTGCCCCCAGTATAGGTAGTATAGTTGCCCCCAGTATAGGTAGTATGGTTGCCCCCAGTGTAGGTAGTATAGTTGCCCCCAGTATAGGTAGTATAGTTGCCCCCAGTATAGGTAGTGTAGTTGCCCCCAGTATAGGTAGTATGGTTGCCCCCAGTGTAGGTAGTATAGTTGCCCCATATAGCTAGTATAGTTGCCCCCACAATAGGTAGTATAGTTGCCCCGTATAGCTAGTATAGTTGCCCGTATAGCTAGTATAGTTGCCCCCAGAATAGGTGGTATAGTTGCCCCCAGTGAGGGTAGTATAGTTGCCCCCTATAGCCAGGGCCGGCCTTAGGTTTCACAGCGCCCTGAGCGTAACCAAATTTTGGTCCCCCCACCCATTCATCCTCTTCGCGTGTGAGTGCACCACACACATACACTAATGGGGGGGGGGGGGGGGCTTAGTAGTGTGTAGGTAGGTAGGTAGGTGCCCCCAGTACAGGTTAAATAGGTAGGTACCTGCAATATAGGTTAGATAGGTAGCTGCCCCAGTATAGATTAGATAGGTAGATGCCCCCAGTATAGATTAGTTAGGTAGCTGCCCCCAGTATAGGTTAGATAGGTAGGTGCCCCCAGTATAGGTTAGCTAGGTAGCTGCCCCCCAGTATAGGTTAGATAGGTAGCTGCCCCCCAGTATAGGTTAGATAGGTAGCTGCCCCCAGTATAGGTTAGATAGGTAGCTGCCCCCAGTATAGGTTAGATAGGTAGCTGCCCCAGTATAGATTAGATAGGTAGATGCCCCCAGTATAGATTAGTTAGGTAGCTGCCCCCAGTATAGGTTAGATAGGTAGGAGACCGCCAGTATAGATTAGATAGGTAGCTGCCCCCCAGTATAGGTTAGATAGGTAGCTGCCCCCAGTATAGGTTAGATAGGTAGCTGCCCCCACTATAGGTTAGATAGGTAGCTGCCCCCCAGTGTAGGTAGGTGCCCCAGTATTGGCTAGATAGGTAGCCGCCCCCAGTATAGGTTAGATAGGTAGCTGCCCCCCAGTATAGGTTAGATTAGGTAGGTGTCCCCCAGGATGGGTTAGATAGGTAGCTTCCCCCCAGTATAGGTTAGATTAGGTAGATGCCCCCCAGTATAGGTTAGATTAGGTAGGTGCCCCCCAGGATAGGTTAGATAGGTAGCTGCCCCCCAGTATAGGTTAGATTAGGTAGGTGCCCCCCAGTATAGGTTAGATTAGGTAGGTGCCCCCCAGGATAGGTTAGATAGGTAGCCGACCCCCAGTATAGGTTAGATAGGTAGCTTCCCCAGTATAGGGTAGATTCAAAGTAATGTAGGAAAGAAAAAAAGTTGCCGGCACTATTCAGAGGAGCGGTCCACTTATAGAAGTGACAAGGGAGACTCAAGAACACCCACACTCTTGATGCTATTGTCCTACGTGCTCAGGACGACTCAGAACGCCAAAGGATATTAGGTCACAGAGGTGGTTTTGCCCACGTAGAAGCGGCCACAGGGGCACCACAGAGCGTACACTACAAACGGGGTAATACAGGTAATAAGTTCCCGCACGGTCCAGTCAAATGAACCTAAACGGTAACCTGTACCAGTTTCCATATATTGACAATGAGAACAGTGTCTGCACCTGTGGTTGCCCCTCGGTCGTCCCCTCTGCAGCCAATTCTCCACCTTTCTGGACTTAAATTCGCTATTAGTAACTACATCTCCGATAGTAGGTGCTCGTCTAAACGTTATCAACGGGGAAGCTGGCAAGATCTCCTTCAACACCGGGTCCCTGATAAGTGGTTCACCTTGAGTGCCGGCGTGGTTTAGCCTTAAGAAGAAGCACCGCCGTGCGAAACGGCCGTCAGGCTGCCCTATCACACCCTGCACCCACTGCCAACTCTACACCCACGGTAGGACTGTATTGTTCCAATTACGCTATGTTTGCTGCATGCGCTTTTTTGTCTGAACACAGTCTGAAATAAATGAAGTCTATTGCTACAAGTGCCGGACGTTTCCTGTATCCTCTCTGTGACCCAGTATAGGGTAGGTAGGTAGGTAGGCAGGTAGGTGCCCCCCCTCCCCTCATAGTGGAGGGGGGAGCCGCGGGGAGGGCAGCCCGACCTCTCCCTCCCTTCCTCTCCGGGCACTCTCCCTGCTCCCCCCTCCGATGCAGACTGCAGCAGAGATAACTCGCCTCCCTGGTTCCGATCGCCGGCGCCTCTCACTAGCCGCTGGTCTACTCTCTTCTACATAGTTACTGATACACACTAAACTTCCTGTTAAGCTACATAGCCTGAAACAGCGTCTGTCACTGCTTCATGGAATAAAAGAGCTTTATACCACTTTGGTGGTGCCGACCCGTTTGCATACTTGGCTGTTGATCTTATAAACAGAGGGCTGGTGCACACCGGAGCGGTTCTTGAGCGTTTTTTAAAACGCTCGCAGGGGGAAAACCGCTTGGCTAATGAAAGTGAATGGGCTGGTGCACACCAGAGCGGCTCGTTTTTTCCCCAAACGCAAACTTGGGGGCTGCAGCATTTTTTAGGCGTTTCTGCCTCAATGTTAAAATATAAGAACGTGGAAAACTGCTTTAAAAAACGCCAGATGAGAGCGGTTTTCCAAGCGTTTTTGTTACAGTAGCTGTTCAGTAACCGCTTTTACTGTAACAATATATGAAATCTGCTGCACAAAAACGCTCCAAAATACGCTAGGCATGTTTAGAAAACATGCCCAGAATCGTTTTGAAATCTGTTTCAAAAACTGCTAGCATTTTGCAGATCTACTAGAGGTTTTTGGTGTGCACTGGGCCAGAGAAGTGATCTTGCCTCTCTTGAATGATTTGGACCAGTCTTTTGAAAAAAGATCCTTTATTTGAGCACATCAAATTGACAACACGTTTCATGGGTGCTTTCCCGATTCCTCAGGTCAGTGAAAAAAACAGGTGCCTTAACTGCTAAGGCTGCCTCAGTGCTCATGCTTTATTTAATAAACTGCCCAAGTTCTTCAAGAGAGGTTCTGGCACGTTATGGCCTATGACAGCGCTGCCTGCACCCGCATTTCCAGCTCTGTTTTTACCTCACTCAGAAAATAATGCCTGGTCTCCGAGAATGCACAGGAAGGAGAATGTTGCGTAGCTAAACAGCCTAGGTTAAGCGTCTGTGGATGGGCGGTCTACATACCAATACACAGCATTACACAGTACAGCTATAGGAAGTGTTTCTGATGCTGAAACCAGGAAAATGACTGTACAAGTGAGTATCCTGAATAATTTACTGCCTTCTACTGTCTGTCACTAGAGGGCCTCTTTAACCACTTCACAACTGAGGGGTTTTACCCCTTAAGCACCACAGCAATCTTCACCTTTCAGCGCTCCTTCCAGTCATTCGCCAATAGCTTTATCATTACTTATCATAATGAAATGAACTATATATATTTTTTTTTGCCACCAATTAGGCTTTGTTTGGGTGGTACATTATGCCAAGAATTATTTTATTTGAAATGTTTTTTAACAGGAAAAGAAAAAAATTTGAAAAAATTCATTATTTTTCATTTTTCGGCCATTCTAGTGTTTAAATAATGCATGCTACCGTAATTAAAATCCACGTAATTTATTTGCCCATTTGTCCCAGGTTATTACACCATTTAAATTATGTCCCTATCATAATGTCTGGCCCCAGTATTTTATTTGGAAATAATGGTGCATTTTTTCAGTTTTGCATCAATTATTTTTTAAATTATGGGCCTGTAAATAGTAACATTAATAGACCTTCTTGACATACATATTAAAAAAAGTTCAGTCCCTAAGGCAGTGGTTCCCAACCTTTTTGGAGTTGTGACACATCAAACCAAACGTTCAGATCTCCGTGACACGTAGACTAAATGCATGTAATGAGAGACAGCGTTTCCCCACTAAATGCACATAAGAGACAACGTTTCACCAGTAAATGCAGGTAATGACAGACAGCCTTTCACCAGTAAATGCACGTAATGAGACAGCGTTTCCCCAGTAAATGCACATAATAAGAGGCCTCTTTTCACCAGTAAATGCACATAATAAGAGACAGCTTTTCACCAGTAAATGCACATAATAAGAGACAGCCTTTCACCAGTAAATGCACATAATAAGAGACAAGCTTTTCACCAGTAAATGCACATAATTACAAACAGCCAGTTGTCCCCAGTATATGTAGCCAGGGATATATGTGCCCAGTATATGTAGCCAGAGGTATATGTCCCCAGTATATGTAGCCAGAGGTATATGTCCCCAGTATATGTAGGCAGGTGTATATGTGGCCAGTATATGTAGGCAGGTGTATATGTGCCCAGTATATGTAGTCAGGGGTATATGTAGCCAGGGGTATATGTGCCCAGTATATGTAGTCAGGGGTATATGTGCCCAGTATATGTAGTCAGGGGTATATGTGCCCAGTATATGTAGTCAGGGGTATATGTG
Source organism: Hyperolius riggenbachi (assembly GCF_040937935.1). Classification (NCBI taxonomy): domain Eukaryota; kingdom Metazoa; phylum Chordata; class Amphibia; order Anura; family Hyperoliidae; genus Hyperolius; species Hyperolius riggenbachi. Next base: position 506,944,497 of record NC_090648.1, read on the forward strand.
CCCGGTATATGTAGGCAGGGGTATATGTTCCCGGTATATGTAGCCAGGGGTATATGTGCCCAGTATATGTAGCCAGGGGAAGATGTGCCCAGTATATGTAGTCAGGGGTATATGTGCCCGGTATATGTAGTCAGGGGTATATGTGCCCGGTATATGTAGGCAGGGGTATATGTGCCCAGTATATGTAGCCAGGGGTATATGTGCCCAGTATATGTAGCCAGGGGTATATGTGCCCAGTATATGTAGCCAGGGGTATATGTGCCCAGTATATGTAGCCAGGTGCCCCCCCCCCCCCACCCCCAGGAGGAGAGAGCGAGGGAAGGAGAGTGGCACCTCATGGTGCTCTCCCTCCCTCGCTCTCTCCTCCGGAGCGAAGTGCGGTGGCTGGCAGAGGGGCGGAACTTACCTTACGTGTCTCCGCCTGGTCTCGTCGCAGGTGCGGGATGATTTGCCACTACTCTGGTCTGATCCAGACCAGAGCAGTGGCTGCGGCACCAGAACTTCCGGCGCTTGGAGCGACACGGAAGGTAAGTCCCGTCTGCTGCAAATGCCTGACCGCAGTTCGTTCCAGAGGAGAGAGCAAGGGAGGGAGAGCACCCTAAGGTGAGGGAAGGGGGGGGGAGATGGCCCCCTTCTCCGCCGCTGCCCACAGCTCTCCCTCCACTGCGCTGCTGTCCTCCGAGAGCTGACACTGCGACACATACCCGAAGCTGCCGCGACACATGTATGTGTCGCGGCACATGGGTTGGGAACCACTGCCCTAAGGTCATGTATTTTTTTTTTTTAACTGCCAATTTATATATATATATATATATATATATATATATATATATATATATATATATATATATATATATATATATATACATACATAATGTTTGGGTACCTTGGGGAAAGTGTGGGAGGGAAAAAAATGTTTTTAATGTAATTTTACTTTTACGGGAAGTGTACTATGAATAGGAAAAATTCTTATTCATTGATCTCTGGGCAAGCAGGTGCGAGCTGGAGCGCGGACAGTGGCGGTGGCAGCGGAAGTACCTATATCTACACCCCGGGTGGGGGAGTAAAGTTTAAGTGGGCGTAGATATACTGTACGAGGGCGGGGGAGTGGTTAAAGTGGACCTGAACTCAGAACTTCCTCACTGCTCTAAAAAATAAGCTACAGCATAATAACCTGTAAAGAAAAAAATGTCTTTGTTACAGCTAATACAAATCCTGCAATAATTCTGCACTGTGTCTACTTCCTGCTTTCATGGAAGCAGACACAGAGTTAACATCATGTTTACAAATTAGCTGCTCTCCTGAGGCAGCCAGCTGACAAAGCCGAGAGATCAAATTACAGTTGCAAATAGTCACAGATGAGGGGGAATTAGACAGGATAAACTCTCTAAATGCACACAGGGTGGATTTCTCTCCGTTTTCCTCATGTCCTGTGCAAGAGTTCAGGTCCAGTTTAAGTTTACGCTCTCAGATTCTTGCCTAACACATCAGAGGTGTGACAATACCAGTCTTCAAGGTCACACGCTCGCTCTATATTCACCTGAGGGCCGCGCTTGCCCCCCGTGTCACCTCTCGAGATTGAGAATCTGTCCCGCTGATGCGTTTTTTAGCCCGTAATTGATTTTTTCTCATCCTGAAATGCATAAAGAACAGATGACATCGGGGAATAAAAGAAAAACAAAACAATCCAACGTGATATAAGAGGCTTATAGCAGTTTATGATCCAACTGTTGCCTGAGATCTCTTTATAGCGACGCGCAATTAGCGGAGACTCCACAACGACTCACCTGATTGGAAGGCATTGTCATATAAATGACCCGTTAAGAGGGGGATCAGTCCGGATCAATATTCCATCCATGAAGGATAAAGCATGTCTGAATGCCGTATTCCTTTGTGTGCGTGTGTTTATTTATTCCTCCCTGTGTGTTTTGTAGTTTACAAAGTTTTCATTAGATTTTCAGAAAGTAAAAGAATAACAGGAATTATGCACAACATTAAAATGGGCCTCATAGAATGGCGTGTAAATTTGCATCTAAATAAAACAGAAAATCGCACTTCTTTCAATATACAAACAGGATATTAATAGTTACCTCAAGCTTGACAGGCAGAGCGAGGTGGGAAAGAAAACGCTAATATATACCGAGGTTAGCAGGCAGGTGTGAGGAAACTTGTATTCAGTGGTGCCCGCCCTCCAGCTTTAAATCATTTGGGGGGCACAAAGGGGGCATGATGGCTGTCTGGTGGCGCCCGTTTGGGTGATCAAAATCGATGTTTGTAGGGCGAGCTTTAGATATGTTTTGCCAGGTGAAAAAAATGAGTACATTTGAAAATGGCTTCTGGGAAAGAGGGCTCCTGATATAATCAAAAAAAGCCAGATTCGGCTACTAAGGGCGCCCAGTGTAGCCGAAAACCTAGTTTTAGTTTATAAAAAGGATGCTGTTATAGGCAAAATTTGTTGGGCTATAAAAGGGCTCTAGATTTTGCCAAGATAAGTGATTACTATTACCTAACTTCTCCCTATTCTTACACAGAACCCTTGCCTGGTGGTGCCTAACCCTAACCCTTCCTTGGTGGTGCCTGACCCTAAGACCCCCCCGGTGGTGCCTAACCCTAACCCCTCCCTGGTAGTGCCTAACATTAAGACCACCCTGGTGGTGCCTAACCCTAACCCCTCCCTGGTAGTGCCTAACCCTAAGACAACCAACCCCTGGTGATTACTATGACCTAACCTCCCTAGAGTAATGGTTAAGGGCTCTGCCTCTGACACAGGAGACCTGGGTTTAAATCTCGGCTCTGCCTGTTCAGTAAGCCAGCACCTATTCAGTAAGGAGTTTCTTGGGCAAGTCTCCTTAACACTGCTCCTGCCTACTGAGTGCGCTCTAGTGGCTGCCTCGCAAGCGCTTTGAGTCCGACAGGAGAAAGGCGCTATACAAATACTGCCATTATTATCTCACACAGAACCCTCCCCTAGCCCTAACCCCCCTTGTGGTGCCTGCCTAACCCTAAGACTCCCCAGATGGTGCCTAACCTCACAACCCCCCCTGGTTTTGCCTAACCCTAAGACCTCACTGGTGATTACTATGACTTAACTTCTCCCTACTCTCACACAGAACCTTATAGCCAAATCAAAAATATGGGCTACAAAGGGGCACCCTTTTGTAGCTGGATCAAAAACCTTGTAGCCGAAAGAAAACTGTGGAGTTCTTTTCATCACCTTGTATCCCATATTTGAACTTTAAAGAGAATCTGTATTGTTAAAATCGCACAAAAGTAAACATACCAGTGCGTTAGGGGACATCTCCTATTACCCTCTGTCACAATTTCGCCGCTCCCCGCCGCATTAAAAGTGGTTAAAAACAGCTTTAAAAAGTTTGTTTATAAACAAACAAAATGGCCACCAAAACAGGAAGTAGGTTGATGTACAGCATGTCCACACATAGAAAATACCTCCATACACAAGCAGGCTGTATACAGCCTTCCTTTTGAATCTCAAGAGATCATTTGTGTGTTTCTTTCCCCCCTGAGGGGGGAGTTCATAGCAGAACCACAACACTGAAGAACTTGGCAGCCTTCCAGACACAGGCTGACAAGTCTGACAAGGGAAAGATACATTGATTTATTCCAGAGACTGTGATAGTACAAAGTGCTGCAGTAAGCCAGAACACATTAGAATAGCTTTTGGAACTTGTAGGATGATAAAAAACAGGATGCAATTTTTTGTTACGGAGTCTCTTTAAAGAAATAACATTGAAGTCTATGGAGGAGCCCTTTTAAAGGGGAACTGAAGTAAGAGGTATATGGAGGCTGCCATATTTATTTCCTTTTAATCAATACCAGTTGCCTGGCAGCCCTGCTGGTCTATTTCTCTGCAGTAGTATCTGAATAACACCAGAAACAAGCATGCAGCTAGTCTTGTCAGATCTGACTTTAAAGTCTGAAACACCTGATCTGCTGAATGCTTGTTCAGGGGCTATGGCTAATAGTATTAGAGGAAGTGGATCAGCAGGGCTGCCAGGCAACTGGCATTGCTTAAAAGTAAACAAACATGGCAGTCTCCATATACCTCTCTCTTCAGTTCCCCTTTATTACAAATGGCTGAGGAGCCCTTTTCAACTGATTCTGAAAACATTTATGCTAACTAGTTTAGCAATGATAGGAACCAAATGTAAACATCACAAACAGAACTCAGAGGCTTTTGAGCAGAGCAGATTGTCCAAATTATGGTGCTATCATTGAAGAAAAGTTACCTACAGATGTACTTGGCTAGTTTGCTGGCACGCTTTAAGCCTTACTTGCTAGCAAGCTGCTCCTGTGTGGCCAGGTCACAGACAAATCATTCCAGCCCCCAGCCTGTGTCTGACCACTCTACAAGCAAGGAGAGGGGGGAAGGTTCAGGAGGGAGAGAAACACAGTGTGTGTAATTACCTATCTTAGTAGCTAAGCATTGCTGCAGACTAGAGCTTGTATGTTACAGACAGGAAGTATTGAATCAGGATAATACCATTTTTTTTTATAATTTTTGAAAATCACGACTGTAAAATAGTAGAATATTTGTAAATGTTAATTTCCTGGCCACTTTATATTGCGTGCGCCCAGGGCCGGTTTAAGCAACAATGGGGCTGCAGGGCAAAATAAACCTGCCCCCCCAACATATACCCCGGAACAAAAATCGGCATTTGGGGACCTTTTTTGCAGCTGGTATAGTCAGGGTGTGAAGTCCCAATCGGTCAGAGCTCCACATTCTGGCTACCCCAGCCTGCATGGGGGACAAGGGGTTAAAAAGGTTCAAGAGGGGGGACCACACAATTCTTTTAAAAAAAAAAAAAATTCCCACACTCTAAACATAATTTTTTTTTGGGAAAATAGGAAAAAATGCCAGGGATCTTCATACAGCCATATTGCGGCTGTATAGCGATCCCTGGCCAAAGCGCTGCGGCTGCGTATGGACCCCCTGGAAACCTCATCAGGAAATTGATTGCGCTTTCGTTTGATGCATGTAAAATTACACTACCGTTAGGTTTGCTACTAAAAGCGACATTTACCGCATTTAAAAGTATACTTTTTTCCTTCTAAACTTTAAAATCAATTTTCTCAAAAACTATAAGGTCTTTTTTTGAAAAATTGTTTTTTCCTCTTATTCCTAATGATCTCCTTCACATATCCTGCAAATTTAGGGTTTCTAGCATTTAAGGTGGATTTGCTATTAACCGTTAAAGTCGGCAGGTTTTTAAATGTGTTTTTTTTTTCCTTTGAAACTTTAAAATCGATTTTCTCAAAAACTATAAGGCCGATTTGAATTTTTTTTCCTCTTGTAGCCACTGGGGGCCCCTACAAGCTCTGCGGCCCTGGGGCAGCTGCCTCCTTTGCCTTAATGGTAGCGCCGGCCCTGCGTGCGCCTCCAATCCTTGGGATGTATGGAGCTCACTCAACGCTCAACAGAATTTACCCCCAGCTGTGCAGATATATACATTACACATTTTACTCACTGAAAATAATCCACAAAGGCTTATCGCTGCCATCAGTGACCTTCCCACGAGCGTTATCTCTATATAGGAACGGCCGTCTTTCAGCAGGTAAATAATGTGAACAATGGTTGAATGAAACGGGCGCAGGCCGCACAATTAACAGCAGCATCTCATCACCGTCCACAAAGCGTTACGATTTAAGCTGAGTGGAAGGGGAAAAAAAATCCTCTGAATAGGAGGCCATGATTGCCCGCGTCTCCAACGCTTTGCTTCGCACAGTGACCTTGTCTTTCACAATGTTATTCTTTCTGAAGTGTGCAAATACATCCCTGTAAGGTGACACCAGCCTCCTGACCGCCGCGGCGTGATCAGAAATGAATCTAACTGGTTGCAGGCTCCGTTTCACCGTGATGCAGGGTGGGAGATTTCCAGCGCCATCTAGGGGTGGCGACAGGGTTAATCTGGACAGACGAATTCCGATTCCATCGCAATTCGGTGTTCCACAGGCAAGTACTGAATTTCTTGTTCCTGTTTTTGTGTTCTCGAAGGCATTTTCTATTGAAGTCAATGCGGCAGGAGCGTTTCTAGCCTTTTTGTCACTCCATGTGAGACGTTATGTGTCACTTCCCCGCCCAACAACAAAAAAAAATGACGCACACACTAGAGAATATGAACCATGAGCCGTATAGGGTGGGTACATAATACAGGGAGTCCCTGAGATACAAACATACCACCAATCGTGTCGCATTTTGTTGCACTACCTGCACTACCCCATCTAAGTAGAAGGAGGCACGAAAAGCTAACTCGCATTGGCCAGGAATAGAACCCAGGCCTACCGCTCTGTACGCTGCTATCCTCACCATTATACCACCAACACCAACTTCTACTGGCCCCCTGCAGCTCTCCTGTCCCGCGGCGTCATCTACAATCCTCCGTTCCCCGCCGCCGGTTACCATCCAATTATTCATCTAACTAGACGAATGCAACTGCGCCTGTGCAGCTGCACGCATGCTAGCTCCCGCTCGCGTCTCTGGGAGCCTCCTGCGCAAGCACAGTTGCAATCGTCTAGTTAGATTATTAATTGGACGGTAACCGGCGGCGGGGAACGGAGGATCGTAGAACTGCGCGGGTCATGACAGCTGTAGGGGGCCGGTAGAAGCCGCAGGTAAGTGTAAGTTTTTGTTCTATCCCCCTATACATTCCTAGTGGTTTGGGTCACCCCGAGCTGCTTGGTTACTGTTTTTTAAAAGATCCACAGAACCCCTTTAATCTAGCCCACCGTGGGTCCTTTAGAGCCTGCATGGGTCACATGTTCAACCTGCAAATGACTATTACATACCTACCTGGCTGTCAGTTCCTCTTATGGTGCCCATACACTGTACAATAAAAACATTACATTTTCCCGTTTATTCGATCTAAACGATAGAATTGAATGAAGGTCGAAAATAATCTTTTTTTTCAATCAAGAAATTCGAACGATTATCCCGGTTTTTTCGAGAAAAATCTAATCGGACATGCTGGAAAAATGTTGATGATTGCGTGTTGTAATTGTATCATGTATGTTAAATTGTATGAAAAGATCTTTTAGATCCTAATTGTAAGAATTGTTTCAAAGACTGTAATCTTTATTTTCATTGTCTTCATAACAAGACTAAAGATTAAGGCTAGTTACACACCAGGACGTTGCGTTTAGGGGACGTTATAGGGCACATAACGTGCCCCTAACGGAATGCCTGATGCTCTCTGGTGTGGACGTCGGAGTGAGCCGCGTTGTGCAGCTCACTCTGGCGTCCGTGATGCGTACTCTTGGACGCATGCGGCATCACGTGGTCCCGCCCGGCCAATCGCCGCACAGAGCGGCCGCTCCAGGAAGTAAACAATGCACGTCACAAAGTGCAGTGAATATTAATTAGCCATGTGCCCGGCGGCTCTCCCCTCCTCCCCAACATGACTGAGCATGTGCAAGCAGTCTAACGCGGCTTAGCCGCGGAGAACGCACAGCATGCACCACTTTGCTGCGATACAATGTAACGCAACGTGGGCACTGTGAACAGCCCATTGATTTTTCATTACTGTGCGGTGGGGCTGCGTTACAGGCGCCTGTAACGTCCCACTGTGAAAGCAGCCTAAACATTGCAGTATGTATATAATGATGATCATTTTATTATAATTATATTTTTTTTTACTAAAGTAAAGTGAGTGAGTTTGTCCTCATCAAGGAGAGTCCACAGGTACAACTTCTTCCTGTTAATAGAGACATTTGTAATCGCTCTGTGATCAGAATTCCCTCAGCACGAAAAAAACACAGCACTGTGAGGTAAAACACACCTATAGGCCTGGTGCACACCAAAAACCGCTAGCAGATCCGCAAAATGCTAGCAGATTTTGAAACGCTTTTTGTTATTTTTCTGTAGCGTTTCAGCTAGCGTTTTGCGGTTTTGTGTAGCGGTTTTGGTGTAGTAGATTTCCTGTATTGTTACAGTAAAGCTGTTACTGAACAGCTACTGTAACAAAAAACGCCTGGCAAACCGCTCTGAAGTGCCGTTTTTCAGAGCGGTTTGCGTTTTTCCTATACTTAACATTGAGGCAGAAACGCATCTGCAATCCAAAATCTGCTGCAGCCCGGGAGTATGCGTTTCTGCAAAACGCCTCCCGCTCTGGTGTGCACCAGCCCATTGAAATACATTACCCTAGCAGATCCGCACCCGCAAGCAGATCGCAAACCGCAGCGGAAACGCTCCGGTGTGCACTAGGCCATATAGTTGCTCTGAAGCAATATTAACCTCGCAATAAATAAATGGAACCACACAGAGGAAAAATACATCTCAGTAGACGCTTTGAGCTACAACTGCCGTCTGTGTTAACTATCTGAGATAAAATACAACTCGAGCTGAAAAAAGATTTCGGTTGAAAAAAAACTTCCGATGGAATAAACTATTAGATCGAATACTTTATTTTTTCTCTCAATTTTGTTTCTCAATTTGATTTTTCCGCATATTCGATCATTTCCCTTGGATTTTCAGCCTAATCGAACGTTCGTGTATAGTACCTCGAAAACAACTATGCAATTTTTTTTCGATCTAACGGGATAATCGAACAAATTTATCTCATCGAAAAAAAAATGAAAAAATTGTACCATGTATGGGCACCATAAGAAGCTCACCATTTTTCTTCTTACAGCGATTCCTTCCAATTCTGTCGGAATTGTAATACAGTATATCAGTTGATGTCACTTATAACTGAAACTGAATGTGCAAGGTAATGTCCATGTGTCCCTATGGCTCAAGTGGGTGATATTGCAGTTTAAAGGGACTCCGAGCAGTGCAGAAACTATGGAAAGATGCACATTATTTTAAAGCTCTCTTTCTCCTCTTTCCAATGATATATAAACCGCCACCCTACGCCTTTTAGTTTTCGCTATTTTCGCGATTGAAATTGCCGCGGCCGCGATTTCGATCGCGAAAATAGAGAAAACTAAAAGGCGTAGGGCAACGATGTAGGTGTCGTCAGAAAGAGGAGAAAGAGAGCTTTAAAATGATATCCATCTTTCCATAGTTATATTGTATTACACAGGGCGACTTTTTGTCAAAGTCAGCAGCTGCATTCAGCAAAATGGAGCTGCTGACACTGGGGAAAGTGTCGCCCTGTGTAATACAATATAACTATGGCTTGATGGATATCATTTTAAAGCTCTCTTTCTCCTCTTTCTGACGACACCTACATCGTTGCCCTACGCCTTTTAGTTTTCTCTATTTTCGCGATCGAAATCGCGGTCGCGGCAATTTCAATCGCGAAAATAGCGAAAACTAAAAGACGTAGGGTGGCGGTTTATATATCATTGGAAAGAGGAGAAAGAGAGCTTTAAAATGATATGCATCTTTCCATAGTTTCTGCACTGCTCGGAGTCCCTACCCTTTAACCACTTCCCAACTGAGGGGTTTTACCCCCTGACCACCAGAGCAATCTTCACCTTTCAGCGCTCCTTCCATTCATTAGTCTATAACTTTATCATTACTTATCACAATGAAATGAACTATATCTTGTTTTTTTCGCCACCAATTAGGCTTTCTTTAGGGGGGACATTATGCCAAGAATTATTTTATTCTAAATGTGTTTTAATGGGAAAATAGGAAAAAATGTGGGAAAAAATGTATTATTTTTCAGTTTTCGGCCTTTATAGTTTTCAAATAATGCATGCTACTGTAATTAAAACCCATGAAATGTATTTGCCCATTTGTCCCGGTTATAAAACCATTTAAATTATTTCCCTATCACAATGTTTGGCGCCAATATTTTAATTGGAAATAAAGGTGCATTTTTTTCAGTTTTGCGTCCATCCCTAATTACAAGCCCATAGTTTATAAAGAAACAGTGTTATACCCTCTTGACATAAATATTTAAAAAGTTCAGTCCCTAAGGTAACTATTTATGTATTTTTTTAATTGTAATTTTTTTTTTAATTACAAAAAAAATAAATTGGGGAGTGTGGGAGGTAAGGAGTTTTTTTTGTGTGTAAAACTAATTTATTTGTATGTAAAAAATGCTTTAGGGTGTAGTTTTACTATTTGTTTGTCTGTTTAACAGTAACTTTTTGTTTGCGCTTGCAGAAAGTACTAGGAGGCTGAGAACTTTTTTTTTTTTCACAATGATCGCGCTGCTTAGCGGAGAGGCAGCGGATCATTGCGGGGCTTAGATCAACGAACAGGAATGGATTTTCCCGTTCATTGATCTCCGGGCGAGCTGCGGCGGCGTGTTTACGAGCGGGAGTGCGCGCTAATTAAAAAAGTGCTTCATTTTTACAATAATTATGTATAAATGATTTAGTCAGTGTTTGCCCATTGTAAAATCTTTTAAATCCCCGATTTACATTCTGACATTTATTACATGGTGACATTTTTAATGTAGCTGCTGCATGCTTTTTTGGCAGTTGGAAACAGCTGTAAGCAGCTATTTCCCACAATGTAACAAGGTTCACAGACAGGAAACTGCCAGGAGTACCACGGTACTCAGAGTTTCTTGTGGGAGGGGTTTCACCACAATATCAGCCATACAGCGCCCCCTGATGGTCTGTTTGTGAAAAGGAATAGATTTCTCATGTAAAAGGGGGTATCAGCTACCGATTGGGATTAAGTTCAATTCTTGGTCGGAGTTTCTCTTTAACAGTGTGCTGACCAGGAAGCTGTTAGGGGGTAATGGCCATTTTTAAAATGTAGGCTGGAGAAATCCATTGATCACAGAGGACAAACAGGAATCAGGAGATGAGAAAGAGATTGAGGAGTAGACTACACGGAAGGCAAGTATGACCTGTGTATGTTTATTTTAACTTAATTTTCAGTTCAAGTTTGCTTTAAATACACCATGTCCTGTGTATAATTACTTTATGGGGCTGGTGCACTACACGTATCAGTAAGTGTACACATAACCAGCCTTTTTTTTTTAAATCTTATTTTTAAGGATTTTTCCGGCTTCAGCTTTCTTCATCATTCGCTAACGATAAGCAGACGTGACCAACGTTTTAAGTTAATTAGCGGCTAATTATGAACATGAATTACCATAAATGCAAAAAATGATTAATGGTTCTGCCTGGCTCTGGTGGCTGGATTAAGGGCATTCATAAGGCGTTCGGTGATAATGCGGAGCAAGGCTGTGCTATTGTTATGTAAAATAGAACACCCCGCAGCTTGGAACAAGAAAAAAATTAAAAAAAAAAAACAGCATGGCCCCTCCCCTCCTCTGAAATGAAGGAGCGACATAGTGCTTCCCCCTTGTGCTTCATGAACTCCTTCCCCATAACAGAGGGGCCTGGACCATGAAATACAGAGGCGCCTGGCATTTCCTGGACCTATCACTGTTGTATGCTCCCCCACTTGTATTGCCTGAGGAAGCGGGTTCCTTTCCTGCGAAACGCGTTGCAACCTTCAGTGGAGTATGCCAATAAATTGTTATTTTGATTAATTTATAGTCTTTAGTGTCTGCTTATAGGAGGTGAGTCCACCACTGCCTCCCAAGCATTTTTAACATTTTTAAATAATGGCCTCAATTCACTAAGCTTATCTCATGTCTTTAAACTGTAACATCGCCCACTTGAACATAGGGAAACATGGACATTACCTCGTACATCAGTTGTCCTTTCAGTTATAACTGCCAGCAACTGATATATAACTGACAGCACCTGATATATTCTAGTCCTGACAAAATCTTGTCAGAGTGGGAAGGAATCGCTGTAAGAAGAAATTGGAGAGCTCCTGAGGAACGAACGGCGAGGTAAGTATGTAATATTCATTTGCAGGTACATCATGTGTTTATTTTAAATACTTTTACTCTGTTCAGTAAAAATAAAATAGAAAAAAACGAGAGCCCAATATGGTGTAGTATGTTAAAGACAATTGGTAAGTGGTTTAGTGAGAGAATTTATACTCACAAACATGGGTTACCATTCAGGCAACCACTCAATAGGCAGGTGAGGAGATTAGACCTGTCCTCACTCAGGATTAAGAAGTCGCTCTCTGTAGTAAAGAAACAAGAAAGGGGGTAGCACTCCCCTCCACCAGGAGTGGACACAGAGTATTTGTATGTGGAACAGAGGCGCCAGGAGGATAAAAGTCAATAACATTTTTAAAAATTGCTTGGAGGAAGTGGTGGGCTTGCCTCCCAAAAGCAGACACGAGATCCTGTCTTCATATAAATCAATACATTTATTATACGGTACCCCAAAACAGTGCAACGCGTTTCGCAGGCCCAGCACGCTTCATCAGGCAATAAAAGTGGGGACAAAACAGAATTTCGTCAATAGCAGGTGTAGCACCTCAGTTCTAATGCCGGACACAATTTGCATGTACTTTGCATGCACACCGGCATGGCTGGCATCCTTTTCACCAGTCTGTGGTGGCAATGTTCCTGTGGGTGACAGCTGGGGGGGTTGGCTTGGGACTTGGAGACAGAAGGGCTCTTCTTCAGTCATGAATCAGTCACTAAGTAGGTGGATGGGAGGAGCCCGGAGCACCATCATGTGCAGGTAAATTCAGGGCCGGTTCTCTCATGAAGCAAGGTGAAACACTTGCATCAAGTGTACATATTTCAGGGGCAGCATGTTTGTACTGTGTTTACACTAACAGCATGCAGTCAGAGTAGGAGGAGAAGCGAGAGGAGAGCGAGGTGAAGAGGTCATCATCCTGTGTGAGGAGTCTGACAGTGAGCGAGGAGGAGGGAGGCAGGAGAGCATCATTTGGAAAAAGCAGCTTGTTGTGCTGTGTGAGGAGTATGACAGTGAGCGAGGAGGAGGGAGGCAGGAGAGCATCATTTGGGAAAAGCAGCTTGTTGTGCTGTGTGAGGAGTCTGACAGTGAGTGAGGAGGGGGAATCAGGAGAGCAGCATTGGGGAAAAGCAGCTTGTTGTGCTGTGTGAGGAGTCTGACAGTGAGTGAGGAGGGGGGAGGCAGGAGAGCATCATTTGGGAAAAGCAGCTTGTTGTGCTGTGTGAGGAGTCTGACAGTGAGTGAGGAGGGGGGGAGGCAGGAGAGCATCATTGGGGAAAATCAGCTTGTTGTGCTGTGTGAGGAGTCTGACAGTGAGTGAGGAAGGGGGAGACAGGAGAGCATCATTGGGGAAAGGCAGCTTGTTGTGTTGTGTGAGGAGTCTGACAGTGAGTGAGGAGGAGGGAGGCAGGAGAGCATCATTAGGGAAAAGCAGCTTGTTGTGCTGTGTGAGGAGTCTGACAGTGAGTTAGGAGGGGGGAGGCAGGAGAGCATCATTGGGGAAAAGCAGCTTGTTGTGCTGTGCGAGGAGTCTGACAGTGAGTGAGGAGGGGGGAGGCAGGAGAGCATCATTGGGGAAAAGCAGCTTGTTGTGTTGTGTGAGGAGTCTGACAGTGAGTGAGGAGGAGGGAGGCAGGAGAGCAGCAGTGTTTCATGTGACTTTCACAGCAGAAGGGAGAAGGTGGCACTGCTGTCCTGACTGAGGAGGAATGGAGTGGCTGAGGGATGAGCAGTTTGTTTGTCACAGACACACAGCCAGCCAGTGTGCTATTGTGTTGAGCTGCAGCATGTCATGTGAGAACATTAAATGAAGCAGAGTGAATTGCCGGGTGCTGTGCGATCAGGGGCGTTTCTAGGGTCCCTGGAGATCAGTGGCACCTGTGGGCACCAGGAGGGGAGGTACATGTGGCGCGCGCAGCGCGCCGCGGCAAGAAATGGGCGTGGCCATGCGGTGAGTGGGCGTGGCCATGGGTGGGGCCAAATGTACATGAACTTAGCAGCGGTGTAAGCTACGGATAACGGGCCTGCCCATCGAAATATTGGACAGAGCCCCCTGTCCTTTATTTCGATCATTAACAATCAGTATAGGCATAGATCAAAGATGTATACGCACATACAATTTTGATTGGTCAATCACTGACCCCCAATTTCCCACCCCCGTGCAGTAAGTGGGCCAACAGACAATGAATTTTATGAACAGAGCTAAAATTGGCTAATCAAAATTGTATGTGTGTACCAGGCTTTACAGCTAATACTGTACATACTGAAAGTAGCAGGGATCAGGATACAATACAGCTGGTTTACAATCAATAAAGGCACAGAGTAACACCTTACACTGTACACACTGGAGGTAAATCAGCACACAGTGCAAGCACTAGAGAACAGCGTATACTGTACATACTGTAGGCAGCAGAATTCAGCACACTGCAGCTAGCGTGCCAAAAATATGACGATCACGTTGTGTGGCGTGCTTATCGCGCCGCACCAAAAAATGGGTGGGCCATGGACCAGAATATAGGTGTGGTAACGGGTGGAGACAAATTTACATGAACCTAGCAATGGTGGGACATCAGATTAGGACAGTGGTGGCGAACCTTTTGGAGGCCGAGTGCCCAAACTGCAACCCAAAAGTCACTTACCGGTATCTATCGCAAAGTGGCAACAGCAATTTAAACTAAATACTGTACAAACGTTTTAACTCATACATGAACATTATGGAAAATCCAAGTTGAAAATAAACTGTGAAGATAAACAATTTCATCCATCCTACTCCTGAAAAATGTATTCAATTTTTTAGAACCTCCCAGTTTTATTTTCTGTTTTAAAACGCTAAAAAAGTAGGTTTAATGCTATTGTCTCATATGATAAGGATTCAGCTTTTCCCATAGTCTCGCAGTTAGCAATCATGTGACCCCCAACAAGACATATTCAGCAATCATGAGGCCCCCAACAAATCAGGAGGCCCCCAACAAGACAAATTCAGCAATCATGAGGCCTCCAACAAATTATGAGGCCCCCAACAAGACAAATTCAGCAATCATGAGGCCCCCAACAAGACAAATTCAGCAATCATGAGGCCCCCAACAAATCATGAGGCCCCCAACAAGACAAATTCAGCAATCATGAGGCCCCCAACAAATCATAAGGCTCCCAACAAGACACATTCAGCAGTCATGAGGCACATAAATAGACAGCATTTCACATAAATAGGCAGAATGCCCTCTTAATATGGTAGCCCCCCCAAGTTAGGTAGTGAGTGACAGGGACCCCCAGGTTAGCTAGTGAGTGACAAGCGCCTCCAGTTAGGTAGTGAGTGACAGGGACCCCGATAGTGAGTGACAGGGAGCACCTTTAGGTAGTGAGTGAGTGCCAGGGAGCCCCTTTAGGCAGTGAGTGAGTGCCAGGAAGCCCCTTTAGGCAGTGAGTGAGTGCCAGGAAGCCCCTTTAGGCAGTGAGTGAGTGCCAGGAAGCCCCTTTAGGCAGTGAGTGAGTGCCAGGGAGCCCCTTTAGGCAGTGAGTGAGTGACAGGAAGCCCCTTTAGGCAGTGAGTGAGTGACAGGAAGCCCCTTTAGGCAGTGAGTGAGTGACAGGGAGCCCCTTTAGGCAGTGAGTGAGTGACAGGGAGCCCCTTTAGGCAGTGAGTGAGTGACAGGGAGCCCCTTTAGGCAGTGAGTGAGTGACAGGGAGCCCCTTTAGGGAGTGAGTGAGTGACAGGGAGCCCCTTTAGGGAGTGAGTGAGTGACAGGGAGGCCCTTTAGGGAGTGAGTGAGTGCCAGGGAGCCCCTTTAGTGAGTGAGTGCGTGCCAGGGAGCCCCTTTAGTGAGTGAGTGCGTGCCAGGGAGCCCCTTTAGTGAGTGAGTGCGTGCCAGGGAGCCCCTTTAGTGAGTGCGTGCCAGGGAGCCCCTTTAGGGAGTGGGTGCGTGCCAGGGAGCCCCTTTAGGGAGTGGGTGCATGCCAGGGGAGCCCCTTTAGGGAGTGAGTGAGTGCCAGGGGAGCCCCTTTAGGGAGTGAGTGAGTGCCAGGGGAGCCCCTTTAGGGAGTGAGTGAGTGCCAGGGGAGCCCCTTTAGGGAGTGAGTGAGTGCCAGGGAGCCCCTTTAGGGAGTGGGTGCGTGCCAGGGAGCCCCTTTAGGGAGTGGGTGCGTGCCAGGGAGCCCCTTTAGGGAGTGGGTGCGTGCCAGGGAGCCCCTTTAGGGAGTGGGTGCGTGCCAGGGGAGCCCCTTTAGGGAGTGAGTGAGTGCCAGGGGAGCCCCTTTAGGGAGTGAGTGAGTGCCAGGGGAGCCCCTTTAGGGAGTGAGTGAGTGCCAGGGGAGCCCCTTTAGGGAGTGAGTGAGTGCCAGGGGAGCCCCTTTAGGGAGTGAGTGAGTGCCAGGGAGCCCCTTTAGGGAGTGAGTGAGTGACAGGGAGCCCCTTTAGGGAGTGAGTGAGTGACAGGGAGCCCCTTTAGGGAGTGAGTGAGTGACAGGGAGCCCCTTTAGGGAGTGAGTGAGTGCCAGGGAGCCCCTTTAGGGAGTGAGTGAGTGCCAGGGAGCCCCTTTAGGGAGTGAGTGCGTGCCAGGGAGCCCCTTTAGGGAGTGAGTGAGTGACAGGGAGCCCCTTTAGGGAGTGAGTGAGTGACAGGGAGCCCCTTTAGGGAGTGAGTGAGTGACAGGGAGCCCCTTTAGGGAGTAAGTGAGTGACAGGGAGCCCCTTTAGGGAGTGAGTGAGTGCCAGGGAGCCCCTTTAGGGAGTGAGTGCGTGCCAGGGAGCCCCTTTAGGGAGTGAGTGAGTGACAGGGAGCCCCTTTAGGGAGTGAGTGAGTGACAGGGAGCCCCTTTAGGGAGTGAGTGAGTGACAGGGAGCCCCTTTAGGGAGTGAGTGAGTGACAGGTAGCCCCTTTAGGGAGTGAGTGAGTGACAGGTAGCCCCTTTAGGGAGTGAGTGAGTGAGTGACAGGGAGCCCCTTTAGGGAGTGAGTGAGTGCCAGGGAGCCCCTTTAGGGAGTGAGTGAGTGAGTGCCAGGGAGCCCCTTTAGGGAGTGAGTGAGTGCCAGGGAGCTCCTTTAGGGAGTGAGTGAGTGCCAGGGAGCCCCTTTAGGGAGTGAGTGAGTGCCAGGGAGCCCCTTTAGGGAGTGAGTGCGTGCCAGGGAGCCCCTTTAGTGAGTGAGTGAGTGAGTGACAGGGAGGCCCCCTCTCTAGCCGCCGCCGCTCCCCCCCCTACCTCTCAGCAGACCTCAGGATCAGCGGCGACCCGACCAGATGTACGAGCGGGCGCTGGACGCACCCGCTCGATATGCGGAAGTGATGTCACTTCCGCATATCAGTGCGGGCGCTGGGTCCTAGCGCCCGCACGATTGGTCGCCGGCTCGCCGCCTGATCCTGAGGTCTGAGACGCGGCGGCGGCGGCTGGAGGGAGCCGCTGACAGAGGGGGCAGCGGCGGCCGGGAGATCCGTGGCACCCCAGGAAAGATTGGGGGCACGTGCCCCCCTAAAACAGGGCTAGCGACGCCCCTGTGTGCGATCATTCCAAATCAGTGCAAGGTGGCAAATCCTGACAAGTTTGCCTCAGGCAGCAAAAAGTCTAGAACCGTCCCTGGGTGGTTGGTGCATAGAGGCACTTCCTGTGTCAGCGGCACTTCCTGTGTCATGGCACTTCCTGTGTCATGGCACTTCCTGTGAGAAAGAGGTGACAGAACCTAGAAGAAACATTTTAGGAAAGATAAGTTGCAGTAGTTCAAGGACAACTATAACGAGAGGAATATGGAGGCTGCCATATTTATTTCCTTTTAACCACTTAAGGACCCACCCTTTACCCCCCCTTAAGGACCAGCGCTGTTTGAAGGGATCTGTGCTGGGTGGGCTCTGCAGCCCCCAGCACAGATCAGAGGGCACGCAGAGCGATCAGATCGCCCCCCCTTTTTTCCCCCCTATGGGGATGATGTGCAGGGGGGGTCTGATCGCTCCTGCGTGCAGGCTAGTTGCGGGGGGGGGCACCTCAAAGCCCCCCTCCGCGGCGACATTCTCCCCCTCCCTCTCCTACCTCTCCCTCCCGGTGATCCGGGCTGCACAGGACGCTATCCGTCCTGTGCAGCCAGTGACAGGACGTCCCCTGTCACATGGAGGCGATCCCCGGCCGCTGATTGGCCGGGGATCGCCGATCTGCCTTACGGCGCTGCTGCGCAGCAGCGCCGTACAATGTAAACAAAGCGGATTATTTCCGCTTGTGTTTACATTTAGCCTGCGAGCCGCCATCGGCGGCCCGCAGGCTATTCACGGAGCCCCCCGCCGTGATTTGACAGGAAGCAGCCGCTCGCGCGAGCGGCTGCTTCCTAATTAATCAGCCTGCAGCTGGCGACGCAGTACTGCGTCGCTGGTCTTGCAGCTGCCACTTTGCCGACGCGCGGTATGAGTGCGCGGTCGGCAAGTGGTTAAAGAGAATCTGTATTGTTAAAATCGCACAAAAGTAAACATACCAGTGCGTTAGGGGACATCTCCTATTACCCTCTGACACAATTTTGTCGCTCCTCGCCGCATTAAAAGTGGTTAAAAACAGTTTTAAAAAGTTTGTTTATAAACAAACAAAATGGCCACCAAAACAGGAAGTAAGTTGATGTACAGTATGTCCACACATAGAAAATACATTCATAGACAAGCAGGCTGTATACAGCATTCCTTTTGAATCTCAAGAGATCATTTGTGTGTTTCTTTCCCCCTGCAGCTATCTTCCACTAAAGTGTCAGGCTGTTTCTTCCTGCAGAGTGCAGACAGCTGTGCCCGTATGTAATTCATCAGTATGTGAAAGCCCAGCCAGCTCAGAGGAGGATTTATCCAGCTTGTAAAAGATAAGAGAGAAGAGAGAAGCTGCTCTAATCTAAATAATACACAGGCAGTGTGCAGAGAGGGGCCTGAAGGGGGGAGATGCATCACAGAACCACAACACTAAAGAACTTGGCAGCCTTCCAGACACAGGCTGACAAGTCTGACAAGAGAGAGATAAGTTGATTTATTACAGAGATGGTGATAGTAGAACATGCTGCAGTAAGCCAGAACACATTAGAATAGCTTTTGGAACTTGTAGGATGATAAAAAACAGGATGCAATTTTTGTTACGGAGTCTCTTTAAAGTGTAACTGTCGGGCATACAATCAAAAATCAATTCTTTATTTTGATCTGGTATACAAGTAATGAGGATGCTAATCAGGCAATCCAAAGGTTAAAATCATGATTACTTTTCTTGTTGATAAATGATCATTCCCCAGTTTCACTCTTATTTGGTACACACAAAATGTGGTACACAAAAAGGAAGTTGCAGGGCATGCTGGGTTGTCCTTTTTTGCTTCTCTATTTCCCCTCAGGCTTAACTAATGCAGCCTGATTGGCTGAAGCCTCTTTCCCTCCTGTTTTCCCCTCCCACACCTCTGCTCCTCTCTGATTGGCCAATATTTCTCATGCTGAGACAATGCACTTTCTATAGTGAAGGGCGGGCAACGCATACACAATCAGGCAGAGGAGAGTAAAGGGAAATGACATCAGGATTGGCTTAAAAATAGCCACAGTTAAAATGGGAAATGCTAAGAAGTATTTTCTCTTTTTTTACTGTAGAAAAATCACTAAAATCAAAATGTGGACAGTGCAATACACATGTTATGTAAATAGAGCAAGTATTTATCTACTTATATACTGTATGTGTTTTTTTTCTGAGATGGTATGGTTGACAGCTCCTCTTTAAGCAATACCAATTGCCTGGCTGTCCTGCTGATCCTCTGCCTCTGATACTTTCAGCCATGGACCCTGAACAAGCATGCATCAGATCAGGTGTTTCTGACAATTGTCAGAACTGACAAGATTAGCTGCATGCTTGTTTCTGCTGCAGCCAAACAGATCAGCAGGGCTGCCAGGCAATTGGTATTGCTTAAAAGGCAATAAATATGGCAGCTTCCATATTCTCCTCACTAAAGTTGTCCTTTAAAAATCATACTTACCTTTTTGAGATACAGTATAATCCAGACACCACCAGGCGCATACATGAAAAAAGGCGTCTGGAATAAAAGGGCGCAGGGGATTTCTGCTAGTAGAATAGTGCTAAAATTTGTAATATTCTAATGCTGGATTCCGATATTTTACTATGACTAATCCCTTAACCTACTCTCACGAGGAGCGTTGCTAGCCCCAAACATCAGTGGCACGTGCCCCGGATCTATTCTGGGGTGACCCGGATGTCCCCAGGCAGAGTCAGCTGTGGTGCCTCAATGGTGGGCATGCTGGGAGCTGTGGTGCATCAATCGGGGGTATGTTGGGTGCTGTGGTGCCTCTATGTGGGCATACTGGGTGCTGTGGTGTCATGCTGGGTGCTGTGGTGCCTCTGTGGGGGCAAGCAGGGAGCTGTGGTTCTTCTATGGGGGCATGCAGGGAGCTGTGGTTCTTCTATGGGGGCATGCTGGGAGTTGTGGTGCCTCAATGAGAGGCCCGTGGGAGCATGGGAGGGGGTCCACTAGAAAGTTAGGGAATGTTATGGGGGGACTGTCAGACAACCTGGCAGCAGGCCAGCCCACCCAGCAGAAATCCAGACCAGCCAGCACAGGAGCCAGGTAACTCTGCCTAGTTATGTTTAAGTGACACTGCCTATTTATGTGATATGCTGCATTTTCGTTTTTTTTTTATTAATGGAGAGGGGGCTTCATCCAACATTTTGCTGGGCAGTCTTTAGACTGTTGTTAAGTTCATGTAATTTTGGCTCCACCCATGACCACACCCACATTCGAGTGCATGGCCACACCCATTTCCCAAAGCGTCCAAAAGTGCCCCGGATCTCTTAGGAGCCTAGCCACGCCCCTGACTCTCACACAGAACCCTCCACTACCAATGCCTAACGCCCCCTGGTGGTGCCTAATCCTAACACAACCCCCCCTCCCCCCGTTGGTGCCTAACTCTAAGACCCCCTTGGTAGTGCCTAACCCTAAGATCCCCCCCTGGTGGCGCCTAACCCTAAGACCCTCCACCCCACCCGGTGGAGCCTAAACCTAAGACTTCCCCCAGGTGATGCCAAACCCTAAGATCCCCCTCCTGGTGGTGCATAACCCTAAGACCCCCCCACCAACCCCCCATTGGTGCCTAACTCTGAAACTCCCCTGGTAGTGCCTAACCCTAAGATCCCCTTTGGTGGCGCCTAACCATAAGACCCCCACCCTGGTGGTGCCTAAACCTAAGACTCCCCCCCCCGGTGGTGCCAAACCCTAAGATCCCCCTATTGGTGGTGCCTAAACCTAGTCCCCTCCCTGGTGGTGCCAAACCCAAAGACCCTCCATGGTGGTGCCTAAACTATCCCTGCCTAAACCTTACCCCCTGCCGCAAAACCACTATTAGTGGCAAAAAAGGTAAAATTCAGTGCCGGGACTCTGGAGGCGCCCGAAAGAGAAAAGGCGACCGCGTTGCTATCGGGTGCCAAAATTTACCTTATTTGCCACTAATCGGGCACCTGTGGGCCTCAAAATTGACTGTCTTTGCCACAAATCGCAGCCATTGCTGCTTCTATTATTCCATTAATGATCTGCAAACCTTTCTTTGTACTTTTAGTTATAGAAAACAAAACCGAATATTTTTAGCTATCATTGATCCTCTCAAAACTTACCACAGGCTTTAGTCTCCCCTCGAGCCCAGCCTGGCCCTTGCCCCTTTTCCCCAGGCAGATCTTTTGTGGAGTGATTTCAATAAAAAAATAAATAAAATACATGGCGGTATCTCCTGAAAATAACAGAAGACCAGCTCAGTCTGCTGTGTGGTGAGCAGAGAGCAAAGATACCAGCTCATTTTCGTAGCACCTGGAGAACAATGGGGTCGTTTCTAACCTGTTCCATTTTAATGTGTCACAGTAATGGCCCATACTCACGGGCAACTTTTTGGCCTGTCGCCAGCACACGTGAGCGTGTGCGCGACAGGCCGACGACAGCTCGTCGCCAGGTCCCTCCGCATACACACGGCGGAAGGACCTGGCAACTGATGCGGCGGAAGCTGTCGCTGTTGCTCCTCCAGCCGCCGGAAGCCCAATGTATTTCTTATCTTGTTGCTGTCGCTAATCCGCGTACTCACGCGGACTAGCGACAGTTGCGGCAGAGTTGTGGCGGCGACTGTCGCCAGGCGATTGAGTGGTTCAATCGCCACGGCGACATCAGCGACGAGCGACAGTTCGGGGTACGCGCCCGTGCAACGCCGCATACTCACGGGCGACCTGTCACAACATGCGCGCGCCGCGTGTTGCAGCGACATTTGTAGCCCGTGAGTATGGGCCATTAGGGCTCGCAGGAAGCTAGGTGAGTGAATAGCAAAGTCCCTATACACGCTATTGACATCAAAATTGTGCTACATATATTAACCCTTTCCACTCAGAGTTCTTTCCTAAAGGAGTCGTTTCTGCTTGGAGTTTTTTTTTTAAAGAAATGCGCTCTCCCTCTTACTCTTTCTCTCATTGTAACATGGAACGTAACACCGTAACATGGTATATCTTATTTTAAAGAACACATTATAACGTTTAATTTGATACCTTATTTGGACAGTTTGGCATCTTCTATTGGCTGGTAGCAGAGGAGAAAGCTAAGATATGGTAAATTGTAAAACAGTTTCCTGGGTGTAATCCGGGCCTGTGTTAGCAAGTTTCGCAATAATAGGTGGTTTTATGCCCACCACCCGGGGTCTTACTGTCCCTACACACAATGCAATCTTTGGTATATCGATTGGGCAGATTAGCGATAAAATACTGGCTACTATTTACACCATCCCCCAGTCCCTTCCATAGGATTCCATTGATTGTCCTTGCAACTTTGCAAGCAATCTGCAAAAATTCTGCAAAGTAATCTGCAAGGAATCTGCTGTGATGAATCTGCTGATTCAGATCAGCAACTACTTTTTATTTAAAAAAAAAAAAACAACGAAGAAAAAAAAGTGACATTTTAATGTTAATGTCACTTCCTGCGGATCCGGACTTCCGGTATGGGGCTGGGGGGCACTATGTGTGTGGGCATGTACTATTACATGCCCACAAAACGGCGCATGGTGATCGGCGGTTTGCGGTAGTCCCGATGCGCTGCAAACCGCCGCTGCAGGGATGTCGCGCACAGCGGGACATACGTGTGCAACGAGGAATTTGCGATGTCCGCGAATTCGCGATTCACGATGAGTGGAAAGGGTTAAGGAATAGTAGGTACAAGTCAAAAAAATTATTTTTCAAAAAGACCTTATAATTTCTGAGAAAATCGATTTTAAAAATGCAAAGGAAAATGTTTTTTAAACTGTCCTGTTTCTGAGTTTAAAAAAGATTTTTCCTTTGCATTTTTACAATCGATTTTCTCAAAAACTACACGGTCTTTTTGAAAAATTCTTTTTAACATTCACTAGTCACATTATTATTATTTTTCCACCTTAACCTATGTAGCAATTTTGGTAACAATAGCATGTATGGGGACTTTGCTATTCACCACCAAAGTCGGCATGAAATTATGCACAAATTAGGCGAAAATTCATGCGAAATTACAAATGATTATACAAAATCAATTGAATTAACAATTTGTAATTACGTGTAAGTGTAATTGCGAAAATTTGCGCAAACGTAATTAGCTGGTTACTATCATCACTAGCAAAAAGTCACAGGCACCTTAAAGAGACACTGAAGCAAAAAAAAAAATTATGATATTATGATTTGTATGTGTAGCACAGCTAGGAAATAAAACATTAAGATCAGATACATCAGTGTAATTGTTTCCAGTACAGGAAGAGTTAAGAAACTACAGTTGTTATCGCTATGCAAAAAAGCCATTAATCTCTACGACTTTCAAAGTCGTGGAGAGGGCTGTCTTCTGATTTTTATTATCTCAACTATAAGTGAACAGTTTTCTTTTTATCTGCTAGATTAGAGGTCATTAGTTCACAGACTGCTCTGAAAAAATCATTTTGAATGCTGAGTGTTGTGTAATCTGCACATATTATAGAGTGATGCAATGTTAGAAAAAACACTATATACCTGAAAATAAAAATATGAGAATATTTTCTTTGCTGCTAATCTTCTAGTAATTATTCATAGTACACAACCAATGCATTATATCATATTTTTTTTCACTTCAGTGTCTCTTTAACCAGTTGAAATCGCTGGCAAGTCCATTAAAGCTGCATTGAGGGCCCTTTTCCACCAGCGCGTTTGCGCTGGCTGAATCGCAAAAACGCAAACCGCTAGCGATTTTACAATCGCTACGGTTTGCTTTTTAACATAGGAATCGCGGTAGGTCATATCCACTACCGCGATTCGTTTTTTACTTGAGCGCGATCGCGCCGCGGAGCGACTTTTGCCGCGATTTTGCTATGCAGTGCATAGCATAGCAAAATCGCGGCCGCAAAAGTCGGGGAATCGCCGCTAATTGCGATTCAGCAATCGCTAGCGTTCAGCGTGAACGCTAGCGATTGCTAGTGGAAAAGGGCCCTAAAGGCCAGTTGCAGCTACTTATTGCGGAGACTAGTTGTTAAAGGGGCACTGTGGCGAAAAATGTTAAAATTTAAAATATGTGCACTCATAAACAAATAAGAAGAATGTTTTTTTCCAGAGTAAAATGAACCATAAATTACTTTTCTCCTATGTTGCTGTCACTTACAATAGGTAGTAGAAATCTGACAGAAGCGACAGGTTTTGGACTAGTCCATCTCTTCATGGGGGGATTCTCAAGGATTTATTTATTTTCAAAAGCACATAGGGCTGGAACCCACAAGGGTGTTTTTGTGAGCATTTAGGGAGTGCTTGAAAACGCTAGCGTTTTCACAAAACGCTCAGCTAATGTTAATGGATGGGGCAACTTCCACAGGAGCGTTTGCGATTTGGAAAATCGCAAGCACAGGACATGTAGCATTTTGTTAGCGTTTGTGCTTCAATGTAAAGTATATCATCGCTGGCGTAATCGCTCATCAAAACCTGCATGCAGCGATTTTGCTAGCGTCTTAAAGTTACTGCACACTGTAACAAAATTAAAATTAATTTAAAGGACCAATCAGACTTTAAAACGCTAATTGCTAATCGCTACACAACCGCTGGCAAATTGATTACACTTTTTAAAAACGCTCCCTAAAACGCTCATACAAAACGCTAGCGATTGCGATTAGCGATAGCGTTTCGTAATGGGTTCCAGGCCTAAGTGAATGGCAGTTGCTCTGTCCAACTGCCAAAAAACTGTGTAGCGAGCAGGGAAGCCGGCCAGCATCATTGTTTAAATCCTTTTTAGGGAATATCTTTATAAAGAATAAAAGCCTTGCTGAGATGGACTATTCCAAAACCTGTCAGTTCTGTCAGATTTCTACTACCTACTATAAGTGACAGCAACATAGGATAAAAGTAAAATTTATGGCTGATTTTACTCCGGAAACAAACGTACTTCTTATTTGTCTATGTTTGTACATATTTTAAATTTTAAAAATGTTCGCCATAGTGCCCCTTTAATGACTCATAGGGCCTGTCGGGGTGTGGTGGGTCATTTTACCTCAACGCTATGCTAATAAAAGCCTATGGATGCTTTCATACAGCATGCAGTGAGCCAGAAGTCGCTGATTTACCGCAGGCGCATACGTTACCGCGTGACCTCTGCGATGACCTGCGGTGACATGGGGCGGTCCGGAAGTAATGTAAGTCTATGGCAATGCAGGGTTTGCCAAAATGTTGTCGTTGCGGCGCGAATGTATGGAAGCGCATTTTTACAATAGGCTTCCGTGCACTGTATCTCCAAAACAGGAAGTGACCGCAAGCGAACGTCACTTCCTGCTTGGATGTCGGCCAGAAGGGAAGTACTGCGTACTAATGTGGTAATCCCCAAAGGCCTGGTTTTGACGGTGACGCCAATACACAGTCTAAAGGTATCCATACATTACTCGATTTTCCATCGGCCAATTAAGCGATCAACTTTATTGGGCGTAAGACTAGTAGAGATAAAAAACACAGGGACACCGGGAGCCCGATATCGTGTATTACCGTTGCGTAAGATGATCTATTGTAGAAAAAATATACTCACAATTCTGGGTTGCTGTTTAGGCAACCACCATCAGAACGTGTGGAGAAGTACCCACTCGGCCTTGCCGGTCGCCGCTCCCGGAATAAGATACTACTATAATGAACTTATAGTAAGTATAACCCCACGTAGTAGGGTATTAATAAGTAATAAACACTGTGGGAGGCGCCCTTAAGTCTCGTTATATATATAATATCATTAGAACACAGATAAGCGTAGTGCGTCTTACCTGTTATGAAGGCTCGTACACATACGGATCATATAAATTGAGTTTATTTATAGCACTATGGACTGGACAGGACAACGCGTTTCGCATCTGCAAGTCGCTTCCTCAGGTCAAATAAAGTGCTGTTCACCAGAGACCAGAGTTGATGGAAAGTCTCACGACAAGCGAGATCCTATGCAGTTTCCTTTCACTAATCGATCTGAACAATGTTGTGCCAAAAATGACATGAACAGTATCAAATTCCTTTAAAGAGGAACTCCAGTGAAAATAATGTAATAAAAAAGTGCTTCATTCTTACAATAATTATGTATAAATGATTTAGTAAGTGTTTGCCCATTGTAAAATCTTTCCTCTGCCCGAATTTACATTCTGACATTTATTACATGGTGACATTTTTACTGTAACAAATAACAAAGGGGTGAGCAGCACAAACCAAAATTTAATGCAATTTTTTTGCAAAGTATGCAAGCAGCAATGGAGATCCCCAATCTCCACATTAAAATATATAATTAATACATAGGGTGCTGCAGCACACAACAGGAAAACAGTGACAGGGGCTCTTGGTTACGCTTTAACGCGTTTAAGCTCACCAACTGCGCCAAAGTGTCCCCGATCTGGTGAGTCCTACTCTACCATGCAAAATGCCAGTTTTTATAAGCAGTCTTGTGGGAACTAATCCAAAACCCAGAGTCAACTAAATGGGAGAAAAATAAATTAAAAACACCTCACCTTTCACTAGCTACCAAATGAACTCTCTGAACATGTGCTGTGCACTAATTTATATGCTTAACTGTGCTAGAGGTGGGCGTGGCTATGCAGGCTTACAGGGGAAAATTATAAACAAATACCAAGGTTTTTTTTACTGTGGCAGGTTATGTAGCTGCTGCTAGCTGTTTTGGCTGTTAGAGACAGCTGTAAACAGCTAATTCCTGTCTGTGAACCTTGTTACATTGTAACAAACTGCCAAAAGTACTGCGGTCCCAGAGCTTCTTGTGGGAGGGGTTTCAGCACAAAATCAGTCATACAGCGCCCCCTGATGGTCTGTTTGTGAAAAGCAATATATTTCTCATGTAAAAGGGGGTATCAGCTACTGATTGGGATAAAGTTCAATTCTTGGTTGGAGTTTCTCTTTAAGATCGAACGATAATTTTCCATCCTGTCAGATTAAGTAAATTGGTCGATTTTGTCAATTTCCATCGATTGAGCAAAATGGAACATAATCGATTCTCCCATGATCCGATAAAATGATCGAAATGATTGGTCGATCGTTCAAGAAAATTAAGTAATGTACGGCCACCTTTACACTAACCTTTCCCCGAACTGTTCTTTAGATAGATGTGCTGTGTGTGGTAGGAACTGATTCCTTCTGAATCTATTCCATTATGAAAAGAATTGGTCATTTTGGAATACTGGTTGGAAATCTATAAGTGTATGGTCGGCTTTAATTGGCTTTCCCCGAAATTGGTCTTAGACTATGATGGACATATAACTGTGGTCAGCGAATAGACTGTGAGCTCCCTTGTAAAGTGCTGCAGAAGATGTCAGTTCTATATAAATACATAATAATAATAATAGTAATTTGGTAGGAGAATAGACTATAACTATGGTAGAATTCGATTGTGCGCTCCTCTGAGGACAGTCAGTGACATGACTATGTACTCTATAATTGCTGCAGACGATGTCACTGCTATATAAATACATAATAATAATAATAATATGGTAGCACAATAGACTATGACTATGGTAGGATTAGATTGTGAGCTCCTCTGAGGACAGTCAGTGACATGACTATGTACTCTGTAATGTACTGCAGAAGCTGTCAGTGCTATATAAATACATAATAATAATATGGTAGGACATTAGACTATGACTATGGCAGGATTAGACTGTGAGCTCCTCTGGGGACAGTCAGTGACAGGACTATGTACTCTGTAATGTGCTGCAGAAGATGTCACTGCTATATAAATACATAATAATAATATGGTAGGACATTAGACTAGGACTATGGTAGGATTAGATTGTGAGCTCCTCTGAGGACAGTCAGTGACATGACTATGTACTCTGTACAGTGCTGCAGGAGATGTCAGTGCTATATAAATACATAATATTAATATGGTAGGACATTAGACTATGACTATGGTAGGATTAGATTGCTAGCTCCTCTGAGGACAGTCAGTGACATGACTATGTACTCTGTAATGTGCTGCAGAAGATGTCAGTGCTATATAAATACATAATAATAATATGGTAGCACATTAGACAATGACTATGGTAGGGATTAGATTGTGAGCTCCTCTGAGGACAGTCAGTGGCATGACTATGTACTCTGTAAAGTGCAGCAGAAGATGTCAGTGCTATATAAATATATAATAATAATATGGGAGGACGTAAGACGTCAGCTCTATATAAATATTAAATAATAAGATTGTATTGTTAGTGGGCACCTTAGGACATCTAGTTCCATACCTGCATACCCTCCATACCTACAGCTACCAGAAAAAGCCAAAAAAAAATGTCTGATGACATCAATTTTATGCGTCAAAAGCCATTGCAGCTCCCCCAGTTTAGGACTCCCCAATGACACACAGCATAGATCTGTGGAGTGACACACACAGCACATGTTAAAGTGAAACCACCCTCAAGCCAAATCCTGGAGTAACTAGGGTTATGCAGATCAGGCTAACAGTCTCTAGTCTCAGCTACTAGGAAGCACTACTAGGGGGCACTGCATCATATTCCAATGCTGCTGGTGTCTAGTTCTTTTTACTCCAGCTCAGACTATTGAGCCACACACTCTGAGCTCAGGAATGTATCATTGATGAAAATAAATCAGCCAACAAAAGCTACCAGCTCTCCAATCAGGAGGAGGCAGGACTGAAAGAGTTACTGGGCTGACCCAATAAAAAAAATTCTATCTATCTCTAATCGACACAGGTTCATCCTTTGGACAACCAAACAAGCAAGTGGAGAAGATTATTAATAAAAGTTGAGTGCCTGGTTCTCTCCCCCTCTTCCTCCCCCTGAGCAATAAACCAGAACGCAAAGAGTGAACGTGGCTGGCAAATTGGTCTTTGCAGCAGAGAGAGGACCTCATCTCCTTCTTCTCCAGAGCTCTCCTCATAGGACGGAGGTGCTCAGAGAGGCAGCTTGTTAGAAGAAAGCAGGATAGATTTTTTATTTATTTTTTTGGTTGCCTTCCAAGTTTTCCCAGAGGAAGAAACAGTTTGGAGACTTCTGAGATTCCGCTGCTGCTGCATCTTCTCCACCATCCACACGTGGACACCTGACTTGTCCCCAAGATGCTCCTGAGGTCTCCACAGGTCCTGCGATGACCTCGGCGCTGGCCACCAGGAATAATCCTCGATTCTTCTACACTCTTTGGGGTTCTGGGGGGACTAGTTAAGAACTTCAGGTGAGGAAGGAGAAGAAAA
Source organism: Hyperolius riggenbachi (assembly GCF_040937935.1). NCBI lineage: Eukaryota > Metazoa > Chordata > Amphibia > Anura > Hyperoliidae > Hyperolius > Hyperolius riggenbachi. The sequence goes on from NC_090648.1 coordinate 506,973,877, forward strand.
AAAGCCAAACTTAGGAGTGTTGGAACTTGGGCTTATGTCTTTGCGGTGGACAGAGGAAGCCTTGGAGGAGAACTGGGGGAGACCTTGATCTGGTTCTTCTGGAATTTGGAATATATTACTACAGAAGAAGGACAATTAGTAATAAGGAGGGGGGAAACCCTATCTGGCTCTTATGGGAATAAAACACTCCTCACGCTGCCTACTCCTAAGGAGGAAAATGGCTGAGGCTGAGAATGGAGAGGTAAGTGATGACCGGGGGTCCCGACGCAACAAGGGGGCATCTTTGGAGGGGGGAGCATGGAGGGGTTAAGGATCGGATACTCACGTTTATCTTGCTCTTGGTCTGCTTCATTGATTGAGCTGTCTTTGCATCTGTGCACAGAGAGCATCCTTTTGGGGGATAAGAGGGGGGGGGGGGGGGGGTACCCGACGCTCACCCCGCTGCGATCCGACATAGAGCGTCGGATTTTTTGCATTGCGGAGCTCTCGCTGCCTGCAGACGTGACATGGGCTTGTAATGCTGCTCTCCTCCCGTCCTGACCTATATTCTGCTGCTGCTGCTATATGCTGTGTATATCATCCGTCATACGGCACAGAGAGGAGGATTGATGCTGAGCAATGCCTGTGCTGTCTCCAGCCAGCAGCATGAAGGAGGAGGAGGAGGAGGAGGTGTGCTGCTCACCCGTTGCCCAGGCTGCTCTCCTGCCATGCTGTGCCCTTGAAAGAGTTAAGGTGACTGCGCTGGCTGGGTAGCACAGGGGTGCAGTGAGGTGATGGAGGGGGGGTATTGCTGGCTGGGTAGCACAGGGTTGCAGTGAGGTGATGGAGGGGAGGTATTGCTGGCTGGGTAGCACAGGGGTGCAGTGAGGTGATGGAGGGGAGGTATTGCTGGCTGGGTAGCACAGGGGTGCAGTGAGGTGATGGAGGGGAGGTATTGCTGGCTGGGTAGCACAGGAGTGCAGTGAGGTGCTGTAGGGGAGGTATTGCTGGCTGGGTAGCACAGGGGTGCAGTGAGGTGATGGAGAGGAGGGATTGCTGGCTGGGTAGCACAGGGGTGCAGTGAGGTGCTGTAGGGGAGGTATTGCTGGCTGGGTAGCACAGGGGTGCAGTGAGGTGATGGAGGGGAAGGTATTGCTGGCTGGGTAGCACAGGGGTGCAGTGAGGTGATGGAGGGGAAAGTATTGCTGACTGGGTAGCACAGGGGTGCAGTGAGGTGATGGAGGGGAGGTATTGCTGGCTGGGTAGCACAGGGGTGCAGTGAGGTGATGGAGAGGAGGGATTACTGGCTGGGTAGCACAGAGGTGCAGTGAGGTGATGGAGGGGAGGTATTGCTGGCTGGGTAGCACAGGGATGCAGTGAGGTGATGGAGGGGAGGTATTGCTGGCTGGGTAGCACAGAGGTGCAGTGAGGTGATGGAGGGGAGGTATTGCTGGCTGGGTAGCACAGGGATGCAGTGAGGTGATGGAGGGGAGGTATTGCTGGCTAGGTAGCACAGGGGTGCAGTGAGGTGCTGTAGGGGAGGTATTGCTGGCTGGGTAGCACAGGGGTGCAGTGAGGTGATGGAGGGGAGGTATTGCTGGCTGGGTAGCACAGGGGTGCAGTGAGGTGATGGAAGGGGGTATTGCTGGCTGGGTAGCACAGGGGTGCAGTGAGGTGCTGTAGGGGATGTATTGCTGGCTGGGTAGCACAGGGGTGCAGTGAGGTGATGTAGGGGAGGTATTGCTGGCTGGGTAGCACAGGGGTGCAGTGAGGTGATGTAGGGGGGGTATTGCTGGCTGGGTAGCACAGGGGTGCAGTGAGGTGCTGTAGGGGAGGTATTACTGGCTGGGTAGCACAGGGGTGCAGTGAGGTGATGGAGGGGAAGTATTGCTGGCTGGGTAGCACAGGGGTGCAGTGAGGTGCTGTAGGGGAGGTATTGCTGGCTGGGTAGCACAGGGGTGCAGTGAGGTGATGGAGGGGAGGTATTGCTGGCTGGGTAGCACAGGGGTGCAGTGAGGTGATGTAGGGGAGGTATTGCTGGCTGGGTAGCACAGGGGTGCAGTGAGGTGATGGAAGGGAGGCATTGCTGGCTGGGTAGCACAGGGGTGCAGTGAGGTGATGGAGGGGAGGTATTGCTGGCTGTGTAGCACAGGGGTGTAGTGAGGTGATGGGGGGTATTGCTGGCTGGGTAGCACAGAGTTGCAGTGAGGTGATGGAGGGGGGAGGTATTGCTGGCTGGGTAGCACAGGGGTGCAGTGAAGTGATGGAGGAGGTATTGCTGGCTGTGTAGCACAGGGGTGCAGTGAGGTGCTGTAGGGGAGGTATTGCTGGCTGGGTAGCACAGGGGTGCAGTGAGGTGATGGAGGGGAGGTATTGCTGGCTGGGTAGCACAGGGGTGCAGTGAAGTGATGGAGGAGGTATTGCTGGCTGGGTAGCACAGGGGTGCAGTGAGGTGATGTAGGGGAGGTATTGCTGGCTGGGTAGCACAGGGGTGCAGTGAGGTGATGTAGGGGAGGTATTGCTGGCTGGGTAGCACAGGGGTGCAGTGAGGTGATGTAGGGGAGGTATTGCTGGCTGGGTAGCACAGGGGTGCAGTGAGTTGCAATCATGTGCTCTGCTCAGTAGTGCTATACCATGCTCAATACTTACATGGACTCAGCAGAGGGAGGAATGTCCATATAATGTGATTATATATTGGTGTGATGCAATCATGTGGATTGTATATCATTTACTGCGTTGAATAGTGGTATACTATGCTCTCTACATAAGCAAACCCATAGTAGAGGTGTGTGTATATGTCAATATAACATGGTTATCTATAGGTGCTGCGCTGACTGGTAGCAGACTATGCCAGTTTAAGAGACACTGAAGCGAAAAAAAATGATGATATAATGATTTGTATGTGTAGTACAGCTAAGAATTAAATCATTAGGAACAGAGACATAAGTCTAATATTGTTTCCAGTACAGGAACAGTTAAGAAACTCCAGTTGTTTATCTATGCGAAAAATCCATTGAGCTCCACGACTTTCAAAGTCGCAGAGAGCTCTGTCTTCTGAAGTTTGTTATCTCAACTGTCAATCATTCTATTTTCTTTCTCTCTCCAGGAGGACATGTCAATAGTTCACTAGCCTACTCTGTACAATCATTTAGAATGCGGAGTAGTGTGTAAACTGCAAATATTAGAGAATGATGCAATGTTATAAAAAAATATATAACTGAAAATAAAAATATTAGAATATTTTCTTAGCTACTAATGTTCTAGTAATTATCCACACTACACATACAATTCATTAGATAATTATTATTTTTTTTCGCTTCAGTGTCTCTTTAATGAATTATATTAAGTTAAAATATAATACAAATGTTTATAGAAAATGGGAGAAATCTATACATCATGTGATTATCTATAGGTATAATGCAACACTATAGAATACATAGTATAATGTTTACTGTGTGTGGTGGTGCTATGCTATGTTTAGTTTGTATATATAAAGAGTATAAGATCCTAGCCAATGGGTTCATATCCATATAATATGATTATCTACAGGCATGATGCAACCATATAGACTGTATAGTGCTTATTGTGATGATTGGTGGTAAAAATTAAAGAGGAATTCCAGTGAAATTTTTTTTTAATAAAAAAGTAGTTCATGTTTACAATAATTATATATAAATGATTTAGTCAGTGTTTGCCCATTGTAAAATCTTTCCTCTCCCTAATTTACATTCTGACATTTATCACATTTATCAAATGGTGACATTTTTACTGCTGGCAGGTGCTGGCAGTGGAAGGAGATGCTGCTTGCTTTTTTGTCATCTGGAAACAGCTGTTATTTCCCGCAATGCAACAAGGCTCCCACAGTGTGATGTTAGCACTATGGTCCTGACTCCTGACATCACACCGTAGAAAGGGTTTCACCACAATATCAGCCATACAAAGCCCCCTGATGATCCGTTTGAGAAAAGGAAAATATTTCTCATGGGAAAGGGCGTATCAGCTACTGATTGGGATGAAGTTCAATCATTGGTTACGGTTTCTCTTTAACTTAAAGGACCACTGTCACGAAAAAAGTAGGCAGTTAAAATCAGACAGAACCAACAGGTTTTGGGCCAGTCCATCTCCTCATGGGGGATTCTCAGGGTTTTCTTTGTTTGCAACAGCATTTCCAGAACGGCAGTTTAACTGCCAAAATAGTAAGATACCAGCCAGCCTCCCTAATCACTTGCACACTGTGTTGTCAGTTAGGCCCCGTTTACACTTAATCAGTTGGTATGTGTTGGTGTGCGTTAGTACGTGTTTTTTCCATAGCAGTGCATTGGGAAGAAGATTTTAGTTAAAGCGCGTTATAGTGTGAAAGGTGCTATAGGAAATCATGGGCTTTACTTTGAAAATCAGTTTTCTTTCAGATATAAAAGGGACCTTAGTCTTTGCAACTGCTGTTCAGGAAATGCTGTCGAAAGCAAAGAAAACCCTGAGAATCCCTCATGAGGAGATAGACTGGCCCAAAACCTGTCGGTTCTGTCTGATTTTAACTGTCCACTTTTTTATGTGATACTGTTTCTTTAATGCAAATGGAATCTTTTTTTTTAAAAAAGCAGATACTTGCCTGAGGAGAGGGAAGTCTCTGGGTCCTATAGAGCCATCCTGCTCCTCTTCCGGTGCCCTCGGTGCTGCGGCTGCTCCTCTGTTAGCATCCCCCACCACAAGGGACTTCGGAAGTCTTTGGGAGCCGAGTCTTCCTGTAGACAGGCAGCTGCATACTGCGCACGTGCAAGTGTGTGAGAGAGGGTGCTCACGCGTGCGCAGCATGGAGCGGCCCGTCTACAGGGGGACTCGTCTCCCAAAGACTTCTGAAGCCTCCCTTCGGTGGCGAAGAGAGAGCAGTATTTGGCCAAATTGGTCGGGTACTGCAACGGGGGATCCTGCGCTGGAACGGGGACCGGCAGAGGAGAGGAAAGGCTGAAGTACCCAGAGACTTCCACCTCTCCTCAGGTGAGCATCTGGCTTATTTTTTTTTAAACAGTTCCCATTGACTTTAAATGAGTACTTAATAGGGGAACTGAAGTGAGAAGTATATGGAGGCTGCCATATTTATTTCCTTTTAAACAATACCAGTTGCCTGGCAGCCTTGCTGGTCTATTTGGCTGCAGTAGTGCCTGAATCCCACCAGAAACAAGCATGCAGCTAATCTTGTCAGATCTGACTTTAATGTCAGAAACACCTGATCTGCTGCATGCTTGTTCAGGGGCTGTGGCTGAAAGTTTTAGAGACAGAGGATTACCGATACAGCCAGGCAATGTGCATTGTTAAAAAGGAAATAAATATGTCAGCCTCCATATCCCTCTTGCTTTGGTTGCCCTTTAATACTTCGAGGTAAACCCTAAGGTTATGGGAAATGTTGGAATCTTCCTGTAATGTAATTATCTGTAGGTATAATGTATTCCATTTGTGATCTAATTCAGCAAATGAATACATAATATTCAGAGATAATATCTAAGGTCACAGCAGATGGGCGAACCGAACTGTCAAGGACATCTCTCACGAGAGCGATACGGAGGCTGCCATATTTATTTCCTTTTAAGCAATACCAGTTGCCTGGCTATCCTGCCAATCCTCTGCCTCTAATACTTTCAGCCATCGCCCCTGAACAAGCATGCAGCAGATCAGGTGTTTCTGACATTATTGTCAGATAGGACAAGATTAGCTGCATGCTTGTTCCTGGTGTGATTCAGGCACTACTGCAGCCAAATAGCTCAGCAGGGCTGCCAGGAAACTGGTATTGTTTAAAAGGAAATAAATATGGCAGCCATCCTATCCCTCTCACTACAGTTGTCCTGTAATGTGATTATGTATAGATATAAGACATTCCTTTGGACTGCATAGTGCTGAGCGGTGCAAGGCTATGATCAAGTACTGCATAATATTCAGATTTCATAGAGGAGGTCGCAGCAAACGGCTTCACATGTAATGAGATTACCTATAGGTATAGTTCCATCATATGGACTTAATATTACTTATCGTGCTGAGTGATGATGTACAATGACAAGAAATGCATTGCCTTCCAATCTGGATTGGGCGAGTTACAAGCTGCATACAGTTTACACTCAATTCTAATGCAAGCTAGAATTATTTGCATCTCTTTCACCAAATCTAACTATGACCAGCAGTAGCCTACACTTCATGCCCCTTCCTTCTCAGCCCCCCCCCCCCCCCGCCCCAAGGACCGGTTCTTTTATGAAGCAAGGTGATACACTTGAGAGAGATTACAAGGGGTAGCATGTTTGTACTGTGTTTACACTAACAGCATGCAGTCAGAGTAGGAGGAGAAGCGAGAGGAGACCGAGGTGAAGAGGTCATCATTGGGGAAAAGCAGCTTGTTGTGCTGTGTGAGGAGTCTGACAGTGAGTGAGGAAGGGGGAGGCAGGAGAGCAGCATTGGGGAAAAGCAGCTTGTTGTGCTGTGTGAGGAGTCTGACAGTGAGTGAGGACGGGGGAGGCAGGAGAGCAGCATTGGGGAAAAGCAGCTTGTTGTGCTGTGTGAGGAGTCAGACAGTGAGTGAGGAGGGGGGAGGCAGGAGAGCAGCATTGGGGAAAAGCAGCTTGTTGTGCTGTGTGAGGAGTCAGACAGTGAGTGAGGAGGGGGGAGGCAGGAAAGCAGCATTGGGGAAAAGCAGCTTGTTGTGCTGTGTGACAAGTCTGACAGTGAGTGAGGAGAGGGGAGGCAGGAGAGCAGCATTGGGGAAAAGGAGCTTGTTGTGCTGTGTGAGGAGTCTGACAGTGAGTGAGGAGGGGAAGGCAGGAGAGCATCATTGGTGAAAAGCAGCTTGTTGTGCTGTGTGACGAGTCTAAAAGTGAGTGAGGAGAGGGGAGGCAGGAGAGCAGCATTGGGGAAAAGCAGCTTGTTGTGCTGTGTGAGGAGTCTGACAGTGAATGAGGAGGGGGGAGGCAGGAGAGCATCATTGGGAAAAAGCAGCTTGTTGTGCTGTGTGCGGAGTCTGGCAGTGAGTGAGGAGGGGTGAGGTAGGAGAGCATCATTGGGGAAAAGCAGCTTGTTGTGCTGTGTGAGGAGTCTGGCAGTGAGTGAGGAGGGAGAGGCAGGAGAGCATCTTTGGGGAAAAGCAGCTTATTGTGCTGTGTGATTAGTCTGGCAGTGAGTGAGGAGGGGGGAGGCAGGAGAGCATCATTGGGGAAAAGCAGCTTGTTGTGCTGTGTGAGGAGTCTGACAGTGAGTAAGGAGGGGAGAGGCAGGAGAGCATCATTGGGGAAAAGCAGCTTGTTGTGCTGTGTGAGGAGTATGACAGTGAGTGAGGAGGGGGAGGCAGGAGGGCAGAATTGGAGAAAAGCAGCTTGTTGTGCTGTGTGCGGATTCTGGCAGTGAGTGAGGAGGGATGAGGTAGGAGAGCATCATTGTGGAAAAGCTGCTTGTTGTGCTGTGTGAGGAGTCTGGCAGTGAGTGAGGAGGGAGAGGCAGGAGAGCATCTTTGGGGAAAAGCAGCTTGTTGTGCTGTGTGAGGAGTCTGGCAGTGAGTGAGGAGGGGGGAGGCAGGAGAGCATCATTGGGGAAAAGCAGCTTGTTGTGCTGTGTGAGGAGTCTGACAGTGAGTAAGGAGGGGGGAGGCAGGAGAGCAGCAGTGTTTCATTTGACTTGCACAGTATTATTGCGCCAGTGCAATAATACTCTATGGGCCCATTCTCATGTGGGCAATTTGCGTTAATCGCCGGCGATTAACGCAAATCGCCAAACGCAGATTTGTAGCCTGCATCATTTTCAGGCGATCTCCCGGTGTTCACGTTTCAGTGCTATAGAAGCGCTAAACGCGATGACGAAAAAATAGCCAAGTGTGAATGCCGATTTTTTTCGCGTTAAACGCCAAAAATCACTTGAGCAAAACGCTAGAAAAAACGCTAGCGTTTTGTAAGTGTGAATGGGCCCTTAGAGAGGTTTTCTAAACATGCCTAGCGTTTTTGGAGCGTTTTTGTGTAGCAGATTTCATATATTGTTACAGTAAAGCTGTTACTGAACAGCTTCTGTAACAAAAACGCCTGGAAAACCGCTCCGATGTAGCGTTTTTCAGAGCGGTTTGAGCTTTTCCTATACTTTACATTGAGGCAGAAACGCTTCTGCAAACCGCAAAAATGCAGCAGGAGCCACGTTTGCGGTTTGCTAAGAACCTCAAACCGCTGGTGTGCACCATCCCATTGAGATACATTAGCCAAGCGTTTTCACAGGCGGTAGCGGTTTCTAAAACGCTACCAAAAACGCTTGGTGTGCACCAGGCCTCAGTGTAGAGCTGATGCTGCATCTGTTCATCCTCAGTGCATGGCAGAGATTGATATGGCTTTATGGGATAGGGCTTGGACCAGGACTACAGAATACCGCGTGCATGAAAAAAGGGCGCCAGGGAAAAAAGAGCCAGTTTGGATAAGGAAATGATGAACATCGTTGTTGAACGTGGTTAATGATAAATCCCATTTTTAAAACAGACGGATGATAATAACGAAAAGATATTAAAAATCGTTATGTAATTCAACAATTCAGCTTAACCCAACCCTACTCTAACACAGAACCCTCCCCTGGTGGTGCCTAAAATTAACCACCCCCCAGGTAGTGCCTAACCCTAACCACCCCCCAGTGGTGCCTAACCCTAACCATCCCCCGGTGATGCTTAACCTTAACCCACCTGGAGGTGCCTAACCCTAACCACCACCCCAGTGTTGCCTAACCCTAACCGCCCCCAGGGTGGTGCCTAACCCTAACCACCACCCCAGTGTAGCCTAACCGCCCCTAGGGTGGTGCCTAACCCTAACTACCCCCTAGTGGTGCCTAACCCTAACCGCCCCCAGGGTGGTGCCTAACCCTAACCACCCCCTGGTGGTGCCTAACCCTAACCACCACCCCAGTGTTGCCTAACCGCCCCCAGGGTGGTGCCTAACCCTAACCACTCCCCCTGCAGAAACAAACTTTTACACATAAAAAGATAGTATCTTTGAAAACATAAATCTTTACATAGGAACAAAACAATATGACAAAAACTATAACCTTGCAAGCTTCTAAAGCAATAACCTACTTCAAAAACTTTAATGTTCTAATGTTGTTAACCATATTTATCGTGAGCCCTTTTTTCTGCTTTTTTTGCCGTATTAACGATAATTGCATTAGAGTCCAGTGCTCTTCTAGCCGGGTGCTCGACCCGGCTAGTTTTGGTGAGCAGCCGGCTGTCATCGGCTCACGTCCTCCTAAGCTGTAAGCAGAGTTGCTCACAGAAGCACTGGGCTGGCCCTGCATTCTCTCATCTCGCCCCACCCGGCTATTTTTTCATGCCACCGGCTGGAAAACATTTCTGGGGAGAACACTGGAGTCTATGGCGGCACCCTTTTTGTCCACCCTCAGCCAGCGCCCCTTTTTTCCTGCTACCACAATTAGAGATAGCCCGAGCGGTTCACCCGCGAACGGTTCCAGGCGAACTTTAGGTGGTTTGCGTTCGCCGGCGAAGGCGAATTTTTGCGGAAGTTCGATTCGCCCCCATAATGCTCCATTGAGCACAACTTTGACCCTCTACATCAGTCAGCAGGCACATTGTCGCCAATCAGACTGCACTCACTCCTAGAGCCCCCCCCCCCCCCTTATAAAAGGCAAGGTTTTCCAGCCGTGTTACTCAGTCGTCTGCCTACAGTAATTACTGAGGGCTCGTTCCCACTATCGCGAATCTGCATGCGTCCAACGCATGCAGATCCGCACATGTAATACAAGTGGATGGGCCTGTTTCCACTGTAGCATTGTTGAGGTGCGTTTTTTTCAGCGTGAAAAAAACGCACAAAAGAGCCAACGATTTCGCCTGTGTCGGGAATCCGTGCGAATCGCCGCTAATGTATTTAATAGTAAAAACGCATGCGTTTGTTACATGCGTTTTTACCCGCGATTTCGCGTGCGATTTCGCACCTTTTTCAATTTTATTTAGCCCTGGCAGTGTCATGGTTAATTTCGCATGGCACCCTGCCATGCGAAATCGCATGCGAAATCGCGGGTAAAAACGCATGTGGAAACGCATCCGCATGCGTTTTTACAAGCGTCGGAATGCGGCCGAAATCGCGTCGCAACAGTGGGAACGAGCCCTTAAGGGACAGCTGCTGACAGACTCTGCTAGGGAAAGCTTAGTTAGGCTTGTTAGCTTACTCCTAGCCCCTCCGGGAAGAGGGTCTTGTCTTCCAGGGAATTGTAGGCTTTCAAAAGCCAGCTTACATACCTTGGCCGGGAATTGAACCTAGGTCTAGTGCTTGGTAGGCAGCTCACTTCACCACTATACCACCACCAACACTACATGAGATGGCTTTTGAAATCCTACAATTCCCTAAGCAAGCTAATTTTTCGAGTACATTTGAAATCGGCGCCGGTAGACTTGGGCGCAGGATACAGCGGTATATGGCTGATCCTGCTTCTGCACAAGTCCGGGCCGATTTAATTACTATTCCCCCTCCAGGCCGCCATGGATAGTGGGGGAATGAAATAATTCGGCTTCCAGCGATTGCTGGAGGCCGAATTATTATGTTTTTAAGCAACCTCGGCTCCATCTTCTGACGGAGCCGACGTTACTCACTGAGCGCTGCAATAGGAATGATTCCTATTGTAGTCTATGGTGGCGCCGGCTGCGCCCAAATCTAGCAGCGCTGAAAAGCACTGCTCCGAATTTTTCTCTTGGGTATTAAGCTGCCGGATGTTGTAAAGCAGTGTAGGCCTGGAATTGAACATTCAATGAGATTTCTGACCTTAAAAAACTGCTTTGTGTGAAATACAGATTTTTTTCTGGTACTTTTGATGTGTATTCCACTCAACCATGTTTCCCTCCAGGTATTAAACCCCTTGAAACATATTTTCCTTCATTTTTCTAGGCAGCAGAATTTATTCTACATTTTTAAGTTCGCCTCCCCATTGAAGTCTATTGCGGTTCGCGAAAGTTCGCGCGAACCGAACCTTCCATGAAAGTTTGCGAACTGAAAATCGGCGACATCTCTAACCAGAATACCCAGATAGCTCATGCCTACCCACAACCACTAGGAAAGTATAAGGGGATAAAAGAGACAGCAAAGCTCTGGAGCCTGAAGTCCTAGGAGGTGGGGGATGCCGCTATAACATAATATTCCTGACGGGTAATACAATTATGGGTGCCCTACAGACACAGATAAGTGAATAGCCACATTCACTGTAAGATGTGAGAGCGGATCAATATGTATGGAGATGATAGAATCATCCCCGGGAATAATGCAGTTACGTGATTGGTATATACACAGCTCAGGTTACTGAGTATACAGCAGCTGATGTAATGCAAATATCCCTGGGCACATGCTAGCTTAGGCATTGGTGCGCATCGGAGTGCAATGATGCTGAATTTCCAGTTATGATATAAAAAAAATGATCCTTTCTTTTCCATATTAAGCCACCTTAGGGTGCGTACATACATCCAACTTTGATTGCCCAACGATTGGCCAGTTTTACCACTTCCATGTACTATGAGGGCCAACAGAAAAGCGGACCTGAACTCAGAACTAAGATAAGCAACAGCATAATAAGCTTTAACAGTGGCGTAGCTAAGGCGCTATGGGCCCCGGTGCAAGTTTTACATGGGGCCTCCCAAGCCCTCTACACATAACAATTGATATGGACAACCACAGTGTAAGAGGTGCAGGAAGGGAATGGGGAGCAGTCTGTTAATGATTACCACTATTCAAAGCATCTGTAGAAGTGATTATTACCAGCACAGGGCCAATAGAGAGCTAATATTGTTCTTGAGGGAGGGCCCCTTGGGGCCCCTTTGACCCAAGGGCCCTGATGCAGTCACTACCTCTGCAACCCCTATTGCTACGCCACTGACCTTTAAAGAAAAAACAATGTCTTGTTACAGCTGATACAAATCCTGCAATAAATCTGCAGTGTGTCTTCTTCCTGCTTTCATTGAAGCAGACATACTGGTAACATCCTGTGTTTACAAATTATCTGCTCTGCCTAGGCAGCTGAGAGATCAAATTACAACTTGTACTTAGTCACAGATGAGGGGGGGGATTAGACAGGTTAAACTCTCTAAATACATACAGGGTGCATTTTTCTATGCTTTCTTTCTGTCCTGTGCAAGAGTTCAGGTCCACTTTAAGGGCTTATTCACACCTAGGGCATTTTGCGTTTTTTTTAAGCGCTGGCGATTTTCAATATCGCCCTAAAAGTGTTTGCGCAATGATTCCCTATGAGAGTGTTTCCGATCCGCCTGTACCATTTTTAGGGCGATTTTGCTACAATGGAAGATATAGGAAAAACACAAAAACGCTCACAAAATCGATTTGTGCGACAATTGCGTTTGCGCTTTTAAGAATAAATACATTGTATTTATTCTTTTCCGGGTCAAAGAATTCACTTCCTGACTTGCGTCAGGAAGTGAAAAAAGAAATCGCTCTGCTTACACAAAATTGCAGCGTGCAGGTAAGCGCCGGGAGGGGAAAAAGAATCACTCTCAAAATCGCAAAATGCTGGCATCAGCGATTTAAATTTTAGATATGAAATAAGCCTAATAGGACAGTTTATTGAGGTGTGTGATGTAATCAGTATAAGCAGGTGTAGACAGACTCTATACGTATAAAGCCCGCAGTGACAAATGCACCTTATGAAGAATTTAGATTTTTTTTTCCTGGTGACAGGTGCACTTTGAGTTCTCTCAGTTGCCACCCTCAGACTTTGAGCTCTTCCCCAGCATGGTTAGTACATCAGCACATAGGATTAGTGATGATGACTGGCAAATTGCCACCAGCCATTCAGAAATACATCTTGCTAGTGTAGGCTGCGTAGCTGTAAGTAGATAATTTGGCTCTACAGGAGGAACAGATTCTCTTGAGAAATCTATTTATATATATATAGAGCATGGATTAAAGCGGTTACTATACCATAGATGAATGTGTGCTGCGATGCAAGGTTCAGATGTAGACAGCCTCTTAAAGGGAACCTAAACTGAGAAGGATGTGGATGTTTCCTTTTAAACAATACCAGTTGCCTGACTCTCCTGCTGATCCTCTGTCTAATGCTTTCAGTCACAGCCCCTCAACAAGCATGCAGATCAGGTGCTCTGACTGAAGTCAGACTGGATTAGCTGCATGCTTGTTTCAGGTGTGTGATTCAGTCACGACTGCAGCCAAAGAGATCAGCAGGGCTGCCAGGCAACTGGTATTGTTTAAAAGGAAACATCCGTATCCCTCTCAGTTAAGGTTCTCTTTAAGGGAACCTGAATTGAATAAAATGATTGAAAAGAAAACCTTGAGGCTGGGCTCACATATGACATAGCGTGAAAGGCTGCGTTTTATGACATGTTTTATGTTAATGTTGTGTGTGTTTTTTGTGCGCTTTTACTGCGTTTTTGGAGCGTTTGCGATGCGTTTTTCATGTGTTTTGCGTGCGTTTTAATGTGTTTGCAGTTTTGTTTTGTATGTGTTTTCCATGCGTTTTCATTTATGCAAATCACTTGTAAGACAACAGGAAGTGGAAACACAGCAAAAAAAATATTTTTTGGGGAAAAAACGCATGGAAAACGCTATGCATCAGCGTCACCATAGACTTTCATTATGTGCGCTTTGGCAACGTTCCTGCATAATCTGCAACAAAACCAGCGTTCTAAAAGTGCATACTATAAACTGTGGTTTTTTTTTCTGCGTCCCATTGACTAACGTTGCTGCATAAAACACAGTGTTTTACGCAACGCTAGCGTTTCAGCCTGAACAAAAAAAAAGGTTTAACTTACCAGGGGCTTCTACTGGCCCCCTGCAGACGTCCTGTACCCGCGCTGGGACATATCGATCATCCGGTCCCCCGCCGCAGCTCCCTTTTGTTTTCTAAGTCGGCAGACCACAGCGCCTGTGCCGCCCTGGCCACGCTCATCCTCGCTCCCACTAACATCGCTGGGAGCATCCTGCGCAGGTGCAGTACAAGATTCTCTTATACTGCGCCTGTGCAGGGCGCTCCCAACAACGTGAGCGGGAGCGAGGATGGGCGTGGCCAGGGCCGCACAGGCACAGTGGCCCACTGGCCGTCGACTTGTAAGTTGGCGTTAACGGAAGTGAGCCATGGCGGGGGATCGGAGGATCCTTTTGGCTCAGAGTGGGCTCTGGATGTTTGCAGGGGGCCGGTAGTAGCCCCAGGTAAGTTAAAACCATTTCAGCCTGCGGGTATTTTTCACCTTATGCATCAGAGCAATTTTCACCTCCCATTTATTCGCCAATAACTTTATCACTAATTATCTCAAAGAATTGACACTATATAGCTTGTTTTTTCCGCCACCAATTAGGCTTTCTTTGGGTGGTACATTTTGCTAAGAATTATTTTTTTCTAAAAGCATTTTAACAGGAAGATTAAGAAAAAAATGGATATAATGTATTATTTCTCAGTTTTCAGCCATTATAGCTTTAAAATAATACATGCTACCATAATTAAAACCTATGTATTTTATTTGCCCATTTGTCCCGGTTATTACACCATTTAAATGATGTCCCTATCACAATGTATGACGCCAATATTTTATTTGGAAATAAAGGTGCATTGTTTCAGTTTTGGGTCCATCACTATTTACAAGCTTATAATTTAAAAAATGAAAAATCTTCACGTGCATATTAAAAAAGTTCAGACCCTTAGGTAACTATTTATGTTTTTTTTTTTTTTTATTGTAATTTTTTTTCCCCTTAAAAATTTTATTTGGGTAATTTTTGGTGTGGGAGGTAAACAGTTAATTTTAAATGTAATAATGTGTGTTTATTTTATAAAAAAATATATGTAGATGTAGTTTTACTATTTGGTCACAAGATGGCCACAGTGATTTTTTTTTTTTTTTTTAGTCCTGGAAGCTTCCAGGAAGTATAGAGAGGACGGGAAACTTTTTTTTTTTTCAGAAGGACCGCAGCCTCTGAAAATAAGCCGTTGGTCTTTCTATTGGGGACTTAGATCAATGAATGGGCTCTATGTTCCCATTCATTGATCTCTGGGCTAACGGGAGCGGCACGGAAGCGCACAGGTGCGCGGGAGCGCGTCGCAGCACAGCAGCAGCCGCCTGGACGTGACAACCACCTCCAGGCGGCATAAACTATTAAACTCTTTTTTTTTTTTTTTTTTTTTAAAATACCTTAAAAGTGTTTTTTTTAACTACTTCACCTCCAAGGGTTTTTCCCCTTAAAAACCAAAGCAATTTTCACCTTTCAGCACTGTGTCCATTCATCTGCCAATAACTTTATCAGTAGTTATCACACTGAAATTATCTATATATTGTTTGTTTCGCCACCAATTAGGCTTTCTTTGGTACTTTTTGCTTAGAATTATTTTATCCTAAATACATTTTAATGGGAATAATAATAATAAAAAATAGAAAAAAATATTTTTCTAATTTTTTTTCGGCCATTATAGTCGCTGTCGTTTACAGTAAGTAGTACAAATCTGACAGCATCGACAGGTTTTGGGCTAGTCCATCTCTTCTACAAAGATGCTGGCCAGTCTGCCTGCTCACCGTACACTATTTTGGCAGTTGGACTGTCATTCACTAAGTGGTTTTGAACATTGAGGGTTTGTTCACACTATGGGCTGGATTCACTAAACTGTGCTATCTCGGAGCTAGCATTTTTGCGCAATCGTGGCCGTGCTGTGGGTTACCACGGTTTAGTGAATCAAGCCCTTTGAGCGTTTGCGCATTTTTTAAGCACTGGCGATTTTAGATGTCGCCCTAAAAGCCCTTGTGCAATGATTCCCTATGAGAGTGTTCACAGATGAGCGGTTCGATTCCGATCCGCTCAGCAAAGCGCTGCCTGTACCATTTTCTGAGCGTTTTGGCTCAATGGCAGGTATAGGGAAATCGCACAGCGCTAGCGATTTCCTGAGCACTTTCATGAATAAATACATTGTATTTATTCATTTCATTTCCAAGTGAAAGACTTCACTTCCTGACTGACGTCAGGAAGTGAAAAAACAAATCGCTCTGCAAAAGCAATTAGAAAGTGCAGGGAAAAGCGTTTTAAAAAAATCTTAATAAATCAATCAGCACTTGCAATAGCGCTGGCGATTTATAAGGTGAACATAGCCTAAGAAAACCCTGAGAATCCCCCATGAGGACATTGGCTACTCCAAAACCTGTCAGTTCTGTCAGATTTCTACTGCTTACTGTAAGTGACGGCAACATAGGAGAAAAGTAATTTATGGCTCATTTTATTCTGGAAGAAATATACATCTTACTTGTCTGTGTTTACATGTATTTTAAATGTTACATTTTTTCGTGATAGTGGTCCTTGTAAGGCTTGTAGCTGTGCAGGAGCAGAGCACCCCTGGCTACAGGTGCCTGGCCAGGGCTGTGCAGTATTCCCTGACTGCCTCAGTTGAGGACTTAAAGGGGAACTGAAGAGAGAGGTATATGGAGGGTGCCATGTTTATTTCCTTTTAAGCAATATCGGGTGCCCGGCAGCCCTGCTGATCCTCTGCCTCTAATACTATTAGCCATAGCCCCTGAACATGCATGCAGCAGATCAGGTGTTTCAGACTTTAAAGTCAGATCTGACAAGACTAGCTCCATGCTTGTTTCTGGTGTTATTCAGATACTACTGCAGAGAAATAGACCAGCAGGGCTGCCAGGCAACTGGTATTGATTAAAAGGAAATAAATATGGCAGCCTCCGTATACCTCTTACTTCAGTTCCCCTTTAAAGAGAGTCTGAAGCGAGAATAGATCTCGCTTCAGACCTCATAGCTAGCAGGGGCATGCGTGCCCCTGCTAAAACGCTGCTATAGCGCGGCTTAACGGGGGTCCCTGTCCCCCCAAACCCCCTCCGTGCAGCGGGGGAGCGCTTCCTGGTTGGGGCAGGGCTAACCGCCGCAGCCCTGCCCCATGCGCGTCTGTCAGACGCGTATCTCCGCCTCTCCCCCGCCCCTCTCAGTCTTCCTTCACTGAGAGGGGCGGGGGAGAGGCGGCGATGCGCGTCTGATAGACGCGCTGGGAGGCAGGGCTGCAGCCGTTAGCCCTGCCTCCAGGAAGAGTTTTCCCTACGACCATTTTACGACCAACTTTTGCGGGGGGTGGGTTGGTTGGGGGTGAAGGGACCCCCGTTAAGCCGCGGGGTAGCGGCGTTTTAGCAGGGGCACACGTGCCCCTGCTATATATAAGACCTGAAGCGAGATTTAGTCTCAATTCAGTGTCTCTTTAAGTGGAGTTGATGCAGATCATTACCCGATGCTCTGACATATTGCACTATTGCCTCCTGTTTTCCTCTTTTGTGTTTCCTTCGGTTACTGGATTATCCAGGTCCATCCCGCTTTGTCTCTGGCCTGGTGCACACCAAAAACCGCTAGCAGATCCGCAAAATGCTAGCAGATTTTGAAACGCTTTTTCTTATTTTTCTGCAGCGTTTCAGCTAGCGTTTTGCGGTTTTGTGTAGCGGTTTTGGTGTAGTAGATTTCATGTATTGTTAAAGTAAAGCTGTTACTGAACAGCTACTGTAACAAAAACCGCCTGGCAAACCGCTCTGAAGTGCCGTTTTTCAGAGCGGTTTGCGGTTTTCCTATACTTAACATTGGAGGCAGAAACGCATCCGCAATCCAAAATCTGCAGCAGCCCGGGAGTATGCGTTTCTGCAAAACGCCTGCCGCTCCGGTGTGCACCAGCCCATTGAAATACATTACCCTAGCGGATCCGCACCCGGATCGCAAACCGCAGCAGAACCGCTCTGGTGTGCACTAGGCCAAAGTCAGTACAGGGCTGAGCATTCCCCGCTGTATCGCTTGTATTGCATGTGAACTGAGTACTTCTGATGTCAGAACAGAAAGCGGCCGCGGAAACCACAGTGGATGCTATAAATTATCTGACTGCTGATTTGCATCGCATCGAGTCAGAACGCAGTAGCGCTCCTTCTTCTTCAGTTGGTACATTACGTGTCTCTGATAGAATTGCCCTCCCAGTAGAGAGATCTGTATTAACCACTTCACATCTAGACCTTGTTTTCCCCTTATGGACCAGAGCAGTTTTGACATTTTAGCTATGTCCCTATTTAATCAATTTAATCAGCAGTAGCTTTATCCCTACTTGTGACAGCTAAATGATATATTGTTTTTTTTTTTCAAAACTAACTAGGCTTTCATTGTATGGCATTTTTCCACTGAAAACTTTTTTTTCTATGCAGTTTAATAGGAAAAAAAATGAAAAAACACATTATTTCTCAGTTTTACCAATTCCAGTTTAAAATAAAAAGCGCTATTCTAGATAAACAAAACACAAATTTTGTTTGGCTATTTCTACTGTTTATCACAAAACTTAAATTACGTTTTTGTCACAATTTATGATGAAGATATTTGATTCTGAAATAATGCTACAGAGTGTATTTTTCACTGTGAACTGAAAAAATAAAAGTATTTTTAATGGTAAAAATCAATCTTATTGGCTCAGGGAACATATATTCCTGTTCACCAATTAGTGCTGCACCAGATAGTGCCGGAGGTTTTGCACAGGAGCAATACCCAATCGTGCACAGCACTGCTTCTGCTACAAGACATATATCTACATCCTCGTGGCTTAGATGAAGTCACAGAGGACGTAGATATATTGTACTGGTGGAAAAAATGGTTAATGATCGACTGAAGTTCTTCACCAGGCACTGTGCTTTCATTGGGGAAGAGGAGGGGGGATCGTCAGATCAGGTCATTTGAGTGCAAGGATTGGCAGGGGTTAATTAGTGGTAATCAGGTCAGGTGCCCAAGCGGGGATGCAGCTACTCAATCAGCTACTACAGTTAACGGTTGTTGCGGTCTTGCGGATTGTAGACGAACAGCTAAAACTTTGGGCCCTGGATACATGAAGGACTTGCTGAAACTGCACCACACCTCTTACAACCTCAGATCAGCAGGATCCATAAACTTGGTCACTCCCAGAGTGCACCTCAAAACCTTTAAAGCCAGAGGTTTCTGTCATGCTGCCCCTACCCTTTGGAACTTTCCTATCACACCCAGTACAGACAGCCCCATCCCTGGAGCTATTCAAATCCAGACTGAAAAGTCACCTGTTTAGCCTGGCATTTGCAGACTTATAGAATTCTTCCTGTGTACCACAATTTACCAATCAACCAATTACTGGTCTCAGACAAGCAGGGGTGTAGCCATAGGGGTTGCAGAGGTTGCAACTGCGTCGGGGCCCTTGGGCCAAAGGGGCACCGAAGGGCCCTCCCTCGACTACAGAATTAGCTCTCTATTGGTCCTGTGCTCATAATAATCACTTCTATAGATACTTTGAATAGTGGTAATCATTAACAAACTGTTCCCTCTCCCCTTCTTGCACCTCTGACACTGTGGTTATCCTTGGCAGGTTTTGGTGCGCCATATCAATTATTATATATAGAGTGCTTGGGGGGCCCCAATTTAAAACTTGCATCGGGGCCCACAGCTCCTTAGCTACGACATTGCAGACAAGCGTATCCACTTTGAGTCCTACGGGAGAAAAGCGCTTTACAAATGTTGGTTTCTTTTGTTGTTGTTGCAATGAGACACTGAGTGACATTATGGACCTTGCCCTTGGTGTTCTGGTCTGGTTGAAAGTTGCTTTTGGCTTTTTATCCAATGTTCTGACTATCCTTCTACCAGTGGCGTAGCTAAGGAGTTGTGGGCCCCGATGCAAGTTTTACAATGGGGCCCCCCCAAGCACTCTCTACATAGCTATTGATACGGCGCACCAAAACCTGCCAATGGCAACTACAGTGTCAGAGGTGCAAGAAGGGGATGGAGAGCAGTGTATTAATAATTACCACTATTCAAAGTATCTATAGAAGTAATTATTACCAGCACAGGACCAATAGAGAGCTAATACTGTAGTTGAGGGAGAGTCCTTCAGGGCCCCGATGCGGTGGCTACCTCTGCAACCCCCATTGCTACGCCCCTGCTTCTACCTGTTCTTCGGTTGATTGTCCACTTTGGAACCTCATCTAGGGAGGTTGGCTACACTTGATGGACCTCAAACTTCTTTCTAATCTCCTAAACACCTCTCCACTCAGCTTTCTCTGGTCCATGTTCTGTGTGGGACACATGAAGATGCCCATTGGCAGAGTGACTAGTTTTCACCATTGAAATACACTGAATTACTGATTGCACGACTGGAGAAATGCCTGACGCTAATTAAAGGAAATGTTTAGTTTGAAAGGGAGGAAGTGGAGAGAGAAAAGGAAAAGCTTGTTTAATAGATTCAAGATTGTATATGGAATATGCCATATGGAGCTTCTCACAGGGTGGCTGGTATGAAGGCAAGCAAATGAAAGGTACCTATACATTTCTGCTTGCATCTCGTTTCCATTCGAACAGACGCCTCATTTGCGTTTCAATAGCGTTTGATTAGCATTTGGTCTCAGCCTTCCAGCCAATCAGTACGTTCAATTCAATAATAATAAAAAAAAGAAAAAATACAACAAATGTAGGAGGATAAAACAGTATGGAAAACAGAACACAAAACAAATGCTAATCCAACGGATTTCAGAGGCAGGTTAACAGAGCCTCATCATAACAATTCTTACTAAACGCAAAGTCTGCGTTCAACACTTTAGCAACTCATTTATTTAGAGGCTTGCAAGTGCTCCAGGCCAATTTATATAGCACATTTTTTTTTATTTCTTTATTTGTTAGATTTCCCTTCCTTCTAATTAGTACTGCTGTAATGTGTATTTATGGCCACTTGTCACTAGGGGGCAGTGTGGGACAATAACAGAGGACTTCTGCTTTTAGTTTCTATATTTTCTGCTAGTAAAGAGAGATCAAAGCATTCCAAGAATTTACAGCACAATGAGTTCTGCAGACTGAGGTGAAAAGCAGGGCGCTTATCTCAAACAAGATAACTCTGTTGAAGCTGCTAATGGGTTAAAGCCCTAAATTAACGGGTGGAATGCAGTCCTGTTTTCTGAAGCTCTTAAACAGCCAAGAAACAGTAAGAGACAGCTTGAGATAAGGTTTTACTGCAGGGAAGTTCAAAGGGTCATTATTTCTGCTGTGTTTTATAGCTTAAAAGACAGAGTGTGGTTTGCAAACTGCAAATGTGACAGAATGATGCAATGTTATAAACAAAAGCTATTTAAAGGAAAATAAAAATATGAGACTCTTTTCTTTGCTACTAATGTTCTATTCATTATCCGTACTACACAAACAATTCATTATATCATAAGTTTTTGTGTTTTTTTTTTCACTTCAGGCTTGCTTTAAAGAGAACCTGTAACAAAAAAAGTTCCCCTGGGGGGATACTCACCTCGGGAGGGGGAAGCCTCAGGGCCCCAATGAGGCTTCCCCCTCCCCTGTAGCTGCAGGCAGTCCAGCGCTGGCTCCCCCGAAGTGTCCCGCAATCCTCCCCCGACAAGGCTGACAAGCGCTGGATAGATTTACCTTCCCTGGCCCCAGCAGGGGCGCTGTTGCGGCTCTCAGCACGGAGATAGGCGGAAATAGCCGATCTCTGTCGGGTCCGCTCTACTACACAGGCATAGGAGACTTGCGCCTGCGCAGTAGAGCGGCCTGACAGCGATCGGCTATTTCTGCCTATTTTCGAGCGGAGAGCCGATACTGCGCCTGCGCTGGAGCCGGGAAGGTAAATATTTACATCCCTGCTGTTTGGAGGGCCAGAGCGAGACCGCCGTGGGACACAGGAGGACAGGGGAAGCTTCGATAGGATCCGGAGGCTTCCCCCACCCGAGGTGAGTACCCCCCAGTGGAGGTTTTTTTTGTTACAGGTTTTCTTTAACCACTTCACAACTGAGGGGTTTTACCCCTTCAGCATCCAAGCAATTTTCACCTTTCAGCTCCTTCCATTCATTTGCCAATAACTTTATCTCTACTTATCAGAATGAAATGTGTTAAATGTGTTTTTTTTTATCACTAATTAGGCTTACTTTGGGTGGTAAATTATGCCAAGAATTATTTTATTCTAAATGTTTTTTAATGGAAAAATAAGAAAAAAATTGGAAAAAAAATCCTTATTTTTCAGTTTTCGGCCATTATAATTTTTAAATAATGCATGCTACCATAATTAAAATCCACATAATTTATGTGCCCATTTGTACCGGTTATTACACCATTTAAATGATGTCCCTATCACAATGTCTGGCGCCAATATTTTATTAGGAAATAAAGATGCATTTTTTTTCAGTTTTGCATCCATCATTAATAAAAAGCCCATAATTTATAAAGTAACAGTATTATACCATCTTGACATACATATTAAAAAAGTTCAGTCCCTAAGAAAACTATTTATGCATTTTTTATAATTGTAAATTTATTTCATTGTATTTTTTTACAAAAAAAATAAATGTTGGTAACTATTGGGGAGTGTGGGAGGTAAGGGGTTAATTTAAAATGTAAAAACAGGTCTTTGCATTTAAAAAAAATACTTTTAGTTGTAGTTTTACTGTTTGGCCACAAGATGGCCTCAGTCTTTTTTTTTTTTATACGTCCTGTAAGCAAAATATGTATGCTTACAGGAAGTGTACTGAAGATGGGAAACTTTTATTTATTAGAATGATCGTGCAGCTTCTCATAAAAGGCGCCGATAATTGCTACGGGGACTTAGATCAATGATTAGGAATTGCTTTCCCATTCATTGATCTCCTGGCGGGCAGATGGCAACATGAACGAGCGCACAAATAAGCGGGAGCGCTTACAGTAGTGGTAGCAGCGGGAGTACGTATATTTACTCCCCTGGGCGGTTAGATGAAGTCTGCAGGGGAGTAGATATACTGTACTGGAGCTGTGAAGTGGTTAAGTTATTAGCATCTAACTGACCAGCTCCAAAAAGAAGCAGCAAGGCTAAATTTGCACTTTGTGCACTGACTGATCCCCAAGGCGCAATATACGTGTTAACCTGCGGCACTTTTGACTAGGAATACTTGTGCAATACTACTGGCGAGGTTGGCATCTGCAACGGAGAGGCCCCAGGCCAACAGCTGGGAACGGAGCTGCGGTGAGGGACACATAAGCTGCCAGGGGATGGAGGAAGCCCCAGGTACTAATAATAATAATTCCAGTATTTGTCTAGCGCTTTTCTCCTGTCAGTCTCAAAGCGCTTGCGAGGCAGCCACTAGAACGCGCTCGGTGGGCAGTAGCAGTGTTAAGGAGTGCTGGTGCACGCCGGAGCGGTTCTTGAGCGTTTTTTAAAACGTTTGCAGGGGGAAAACCGCTTGGCTAATGAAAGTGAATGGGCTGGGGCACACCAGAGCGGCTCGTTTTTTCCACAAACGCAAACTCGGGGGCTGCAGCATTTTTGAGATTTCTGAGGCGTTTCTGCCTCAATGTTAAAGTATAGGAAAGTGGAAAACCGCTCTGAAAGACGCTACATCAGAGCGGTGTTCCAGGCGTTGGTTACAGAAGCTGTTCAGTACAGCTTTTACTGTAACAATATGTGTAATCTGCTACACAAAAACGCTCCGAAGAACGCTAGGCATGTTTAGAAAACCTCTCTAAGGGCCCATTCACACTAGAGCGTTTTGCCGGCGATTACGGCTAGCGCTATAAAACCCTATGGGCCCATTCTTACTTGGACGATTTGCGTTAATCGCCGGAGATTAACGCAAATCGACAAACGCTTAGCCTGCACCATTTTCAGGCACTGATTTCCCAGCGATTCAGTGCTATAGAAGCGCTAAACGCGATCGCGGAGAAATCGCCGCAGTGTCCAGTGATTTTTCCGCATGTAATCGTGGAAATATCACTCCCGCATTTGCGCTTTTAAGTGTGAATGGGGCCTAAACATGCCTAGAAACGCTCTGAAATCTGCTTCAAAAACCTCTAGCGTTTTGAGGATCTGCTAGTGGCTTTTGGTCTGCACTGGCTCTAACTCCTTACTGAATAGGTGCTGGCTTCCTGAATTAGGACGAGCCAAGATTCTGGCGTGGCAGTGTGGAGAGTCGTGTGCTGGCGTGGCAGTGTGCAGTGCGGATAGCCATGTTCTGGCGTGCCAGTGCTCACTGTGGAGCAGCCGCAGGGGGCCGATAGAAGCCCCAGGTAAGTGTCCGTTTTTTGTTTTTAAAACCCTCCACAGAACCCCTTTAATTGGCAACAGGCGTACGTCTGGGTTCTATTTTTGGAAGCCGGAGTGCATTGCAGGACTGTAAGGCCACATACAGACATCAGACCATAGTCTTTGGAAAATGAAAGATCACAGACCAATCTTACCACCCTTCCTGTAGTATAAGAGCCATACTTTACACAGTCTTTTCTATGGAGCTGAACTCCACATCAGGAAAAAATCTTGGCAAGATGCTGCACACACAGATGCTGTACAGACACAAAAGATCAGTATTTGCAAAAGATCTGTTCCTGCCAAAAATCCATTCCTGCAACTTGCAATGATAGTCTATGAGATCTGCAGATCATCATACACACATGATTTAACTGACATTCATCTGCAGATCAGATCCACCAGGATGGATTTTCAGATCTGCAGATCTGCAGATGAATGTCAGTTAAATCATGTGTGTATGATGATCTGCAGATCTCATAGACTATCATTGCAATTTGCAGGAATGGATTTTTGGCAGGAACAGATCTTTTGCAGATACTGATCTTTTGTGTCTGTACAGCATCTGTGTGCAGCATCTTGCAAAGATTTCTGTCTGATGTGGAGTTCAGCTCCATAGAAAAGACTGTGTAGAGTATGGCTCTTATACTACAGGAAGGGTGGTAAGATTGGTCTGTGATCTTTCATTTTCCAAAGACTATGGTCTGATGTCTGTATGTGGCCTAAGGGTGTCTGCAGCCTGACTTGATGCATCCAGCGAGGTAACTGCATTTTGCATTGCACAGATCATTAGCCACGAGTCGTTTCATTACAGTGATGATTCTGGATACGGACGGCTGCGGTGGGACTATGCATGTCAATGAGAGCCGTGATCTGGCGTGCCAGTGCGCAGTGTGGAGAGCCGTGTGCTGGCATGTTAGTGCGCAGTGGGGAGAGCCGTGTGCTGGCGTGGCAGTGCGCAGTGTGGAGAGCCGTGTGCTGGCGTGGCAGTGCGCAGTGTGGAGAGCCGTGTGCTGAACCGTGTGCTGGCGTGCTAGTGTGGAGAGCCCTGTGCTGGCGTGGCAGTGCGCATTGTGGAGAGCCCTGTGCTGGTGTGGCAGTGCGCAGTGTGGAGAGCCGTGTGCTGGCGTGGCAGTGCGCAGTGTGGAGAGCCGTGTGCAGAACCGTGTGCTGGCGTGCTAGTGTGGAGAGCCGTGTGCTGGCGTGGCAGTGCGCAGTGTGGAGAGCCGTGTGCTGGCGTGGCAGTGCGCAGTGTGAAGAGCCGTGTGCTGGCGTGGCAGTGCGCAGTGTGGAGAGCAGTGTGCTGGCGTGGCAGTGTGGAGAGCCGTGTGCTGGCGTGGCAGTGTGCAGTGTGGAGAGTCGTGTGCTGGCGTGGCAGTGTGGAGAGCCGTGTGCTGGCTTGGCAGTGCACAGTGTGGATAGCCATGTTCTGGCGTGGCAGTGCGCAGTGCGAAGAGCCGTGTGCTGGCGTGGCAGTGCACAGTGTGGAGAGCAGTGTGCTGGCGTGGCAGTGTGGAGAGCCGTGTGCTGGCGTGGCAGTGTGGAGAGCCGTGTGCTGGCTTGGCAGTGCGCAGTGTGGAGAGCCGTGTGCTGGCGTGGCAGTGCGCATTGTGGAGAGTCGTGTGCTGGCGTGGCAGTGTGGAGAGTGGTGTGCTGGCGTGGCAGTGCGCAGTGTGGTGAACCATGTGCTAGCGTGGCAGTGTGGAGAGCCCTGTGCTGGCGTGCCAGTGCGCAGTGTGGAGAGCCCTGTGCTGGCGTGGCAGTGTGGAGAGTCGTGTGCTGGCGTGGCAGTGTGGAGAGTCGTGTGCTGGCGTGGCAGTGTGCAGTGCGGATAGCCATGTTCTGGCGTGCCAGTGCTCACTGTGGAGCAGCCGCAGAGTCAGGGCTCGGGAGCTGTTCGCGGTGCTGCAGATGGCTGTGGAGGAGATCGCTGCAGGACACAGAGAGGAGGGGGGGGGGGGGGTTGGCATCTCAGCCAGGCTGCTCTGCTGCTACAATGCGGATTGTGTCACCCAGATTCATAGCTTTCGCTGTGACTTTTCTGAATGACAAGCTCGGCTGCTCTCTCTGCACAGCGCTGGGGATTGACTGTGTGATCAATGCCTCTCTATAGAAGACTTCCCCCAAGTCATCAGTCCGTGCATCTATTTATTACACAATATGGAGCAAGTACCACACACTTGTCCAGGCATAGTGGTCAGAGGGATCTGGAGGGTGCGTAACGGCTGGGCACAGTCTCTAGCAGTTTTAGGTAAAGGTCTGCATGCCACAGGTTTTAAAGGAGTTAAAGCAAGTCTGCTGCGATTATAAAAATAAAAAACAGATACTCACCTAAGGTTAGGGAAGGCTCTGGTTCCTATAGAGCCTTCCTGTTCTCCTCCCGGTGTCCTCATTCAGGGCCGAGGCAGAGGCGAGAGAGGCTCCAGCCTCAGGGCGCAGTGTAGAAGGGGCCGCACAACTCGCTTAGCTATCATTCTCCTGTTGTATGTTAAGCAGAGAGAAATAAGAAAAGGGGATACCTGGCAGTGACTGCAAGCCAGATAACTTGAGATTAAAGTGTTGGGGGGGCGGCCGGGACACCTCTTAAGCTGGCCACTAACGGTCCAATTTCTAGCGAAAAATCGTTCGAGCGATCAGAAATTCTGATCGGATTGGTTGTAAATAATCTCCATTGGTGGACACCATTGATTATGAACGAGTGAAAAAAATGTCGCCCGAATGAATTTTCGTCGAACGAAAATTTGGATTTTCTTGGTGGTCGTGATAGATAGGAAGCAATGATTGGTTAGTTGATGGAGTAGTGAACGATTTTTCGTCCGATCAGAATTTCTGATTGCTCGAACGATTTTTCGCTAGAAATTGGACCGTTAGTGGCCAGCTTTAGTCTAATAGCAATCAGTGTGTGACGGCTGGGGTGGGAGGGTTGGCGGGGCGCACTTTGGTGTCTCAGCCTGGGGTGCTGGAGGACCTTGTCCCGGCTCTGCGCCTCATTCCCAGGCGCTTCCATTTTAATCTCCCGCCGTGGGAAACTTCGGCAGTGTTCAGAAGCACTTGGGGTCCCGAAGACTAGCGGCTCTGTACTGCGCACGCGCGACTGCGAGAGAAAGAGGGTGCTTGCGCATGCGCAGTATGGAGTGGCCCGTTTTCGGAAGCCAGAGCATACCTCACAACTTTTTGAAATAAGAAAGTGGGACACTTAAGCCACACCCCTGCCACACTCATAACCACACCCCCGACACACCCCTCGTCACGCATACCATAAACATTTTTTCATAATAAAAATATGAAAATCATTTTATAATTCAAACTACACTGGTTCATTTTTCTTAATATATACATTTGAAAATAAGAAATATTTCAATTTAAAGGCTGGGAATAAGGTTTAAAGTCAATTAAACACTTTTTCCAGTAGCAAAATACATTTATTTACTTAGATCTGTACCTCAGTCCTGAATAGAGAAGGCCTGAACAGTTCCCGGTGAATATCCGCTATTCGCGTTCTCGGTGAACCGCGAACATTTGGCATGTTCGACCCGCCCCCTATACATCATCATGGGGCCAAACTTTGACCTCTTACCTCACAGTCAGCAGACACATGGCTGCCAATCAGCTAGCACCCCCTCCTGGACCCCTACCCCCTATTAAAAGCAGTTGCGGTGGCCATATTGGATTCATTTTCTGCTGGCTGCTGACTGTTAGTGAGAGCAGGGTCACACGTGCTGCAGATAGGTAGGGAAAGCATTAGCTAGGCCTGTGTTCTTGTTCCTCACTTGCTGTGAAAGCATCCCAAACAGCCCTTTTGAGGGCTAGCACATCGGTCTCCTGTTTTGTTTTTTGTGACACTCCACAGCCCACTGACACCCAGAGCTGTGTGCACACTACTGCTGTTGCTACATTAAGTTGCAGGCACAGAACCACTCCAGTGCATTATTATTTCACTGTATTCTGATAGTAGTGAGACACTCCCCAGCCCACTGACACCCATTCTGATAGTACAATTGCATTTCTCTGTGTGAGACACTCCCCAGCCCACTGACACCCAGAGCTGTGCACACTACTGCTATTGTTGCTACATTAAGTTGCATGCACAGTAACAAGTTGGTCCACCTTTAACTCTGATCACAGCCGATATTCTTCTTGGCATGGACCCAACAAGATGCTGGTACCGCTGCTGAGGAATGTTGGCCCATGCTGACATAATGGCAGCTCGAAGATGGGTCAGATTGGATGGTGGCGTTTCCAAGCTTTGAAGGGATCTTCCGACCAGGGCCTGTGCTACCATAGAGGCAAAGGAGGCAATTGCCCCAGGGCCCCAGAGCCTGTAGGGGCCCCCAGTGGCTACAAGAGGGAAAAAAAATTCAAAAAGACTTTATAGTTTTTGAGAAAATCGATTTTAAAGTTTCAAAGGAAAAAAAATACACATTTAAAAACCCGCCAAATTTAACGGTTAATAGCAAATCCACCTTAAATGATAGAAACCCTAAAATTGTAGGATATGTTAAGGAGATCATTGGGAATAAGAGGAAAAAACAATTTTTCAAAAAGACCTTATAGTTTTTGAGAAAATCAATTTTAAAGTTTTGAAGGAAAAAAGTATACTTTTAGGCTTCTTCCCCACTAAGACGTTGCGTTAGATGCTACGTTAAAGGACTTAAAGGATCTAGGGTTGGCCGCGCAGCCGCGGCCAGAGGAAGCGGCCATTTTGGGAGAGGCAGGGGAGCCCGACCCGGGCCGTGGGGTCGGGAGCCGGCCCGGGGGGCTAATGAGCGGGGGGACCCGGCGGATCGGCACGGAGGGCGCGGACGGCGTCCTCCGTGCCGTAAAAATTATACAGGTAATTAACTTTTTTGACTAATTTGGCCTCGTAAGTCCTTTAAGGTCGTATAACGTGCACCTAACGCAACGCATAGTGGGGTTGAAGCTGGACGTCAGATCGAGCCGCGTTATGCGGCTCTTCATGCATCCTGTGATGCCGTGATGCATACTTTTGGATGCATGCGGCATCACGTGGTCCCGCCAGCCAATCGCCGCACAGAGCGGCGCTCCAGGAAGTAAACACTGCACGTCACACCGTGCAGTGAATATTAATTAGCCATGTGGCTGGCCGCAGAGGAGGAAGGGAGACCTCCTCCTCCAACATCACGGAGCATGTGCAAACAGTCTAACACGGCTTAGCCGCTTATAACTCACAACATGCAGCACTTTGTTTTTACCTGCTGCGTTACAATGTAACGCAACATGGGCACTGTGAACAGCCCATTCATTTTTCATTGCTGTGCGGTGGGGCTGCGTTACAGGCTGGTCTGACGTGTGCCTGTAACGTCTAACTGTGAAAGCAGCCTTAGGCCTCTTGCACACTGCAAGCGATTCAGATTCAGATTCCGCTTTTTAATCTGTTTTTACTTCCGATTCCGATTTGCAGTTTGCTCCTTGCACACTGCAAATCGGAATCTGAATCGGAGGTAAAAACTGATTAAAAAGCGGAATCTGAATTGGAATCGCTTGCAGTGTGCAAGAAGCCTTAAATGCGGTAAATGTCCCTTTTAGTAGCAAACCTAACGGTAGTGTACTTTTACATGTATCAAAGGAAAGAGCAATACATTTCCTGACGGGGTTTCCAGGGGGTCTATACGCAGCCGCAGTGCTTTGGCCAGGGATCGCTATACAGCCGCAATATGGCTGTATGAAGATCCCTGGACCCTGGCATTTTTTCCTATTTTCCCAATTTTTTTTATGGAGTGTGGGAAAATTGTTTTTTTTTTAATTATGTGGGGTCCCCCCTCCTGAAACTTTTTAACCCCTTGTCCCCCATGCAGGTTGGGATAGCCAGAATGTGGAGCTCAGACCGACTGGGGCTTCATACCCTGACTATACCAGCTGCAAAAAAGGTCCCTTAATGCCGATTTTTGTTCCGGGGTATCTGTTCGGGGGCCCCCTAGGTTTATTTTGCCCTGGGGCCCCATTGTTGTTTAAACCGGCCCTGCTTCCGACTATGTTCCACAAATGCTCAATAGGGTTGAGGTCAGGGGCCTGAGCTGGCCTTGGACGCAGGTTAAACTCTGACTGATGATTCTCAAATCAATTTGAGACTGAATGAGCACGGTGGCAAGGGCCCAAAACAGGCGTATTTTGCTATTTTCTGTGATATCACAGGCACTCTTGATGATCTCCTGCTGCTAAAGCCCATCCTTTGCAAAGTCTGTCTTGTTGTGTGCTGGGATATGCTTTGTCCAATGTAATATGATTGGTGCGCACCACTAACCACAATAATTATATAGTTATGTACAGTGTGCTAGGGAAAGCATTAGGAATCAAATTGAGAGAGGAATAGTCCACTGTCATATCATAAATTATAGACTGATCGAGACCAGACCATAGAATTAATCAAATTGCAAAAGTTTATTAATCATAGCCAAAAACCGTAGTGATCAGAACAATAAAACCAATTAAAAACAACAAGGGATATGCTTTGTGATGCACCTGCATTGAATTCAGCTGCAATTTGTGGTGTTGTTGCGCTTCTGTTGCTGCGGACTATGCGAGCTACTCACCTTTCACCTATTGCATTTTTCCACCAGAATATTCCTTATCAGTTGAAGTTTTTTTTTTTTCCTCAGCTGCCGCTCTCTTAACACCCGAGATACTGTTGGGCGAGAGAATCCTAAAAGAGTCGTTGTTTCACAGATGCTACCACCAGCTCTTCTTGTACTGGCGACCTCGTTCAAAGTCGCTTACTGTATATACTCGCGTATAAGCCTAATTTTTCAGCATAAAAAATGTGCTGAAAAGTTACCCCTCGGCTTATATGGGAGTCAGTGGAGCAGAACAGATGGCGGAGCAGGTTTTGTTACTGGCAGAGGAGTGTAAGGATTGTGCACTAGTGATCCTGCTCTTGCCAGCTGACTCCCTGCTGTGTCTGTGCCCCCCATCCCCTGCAACATGGTGTGCAGAGTGCGCTGCTCAGGACTACCTGTGTCTCCCGACTTGTGGAGTGGAGCATGCAAGCAACAAGACCAGGGATTCTTCCTGTGTGGCAATCGCTGTGTCTTATATCTATGATGCCATCTAGTGGCGTCTTGAGACACAAGCGTATCATTCTTGGGGTACACCTGGCTATGGGGAGAGGGGCTGACTTTCACTGGGGGCACATCAGGCTACTGAGGAGGGGGCTATACTGGGGAGGGGGCTTATACACTAGTCAATCACTTTTTCCTGGTTTCTGTGGGAAAAGTGGGCCCCTCGGCTTATACACGGGTCGGCTTATATGCGAGTATATTCGGTAAATCTTTAATTACGTTGTCCGAAGCTGTGCGTTCCTTATATAAGCAGGTCTGCGCTGTTACGTCACTGCTGGACTGGTTTACTTTCAAATAAGGGGTGTCTCTAAGTTTTTGGCCACTCAGAGTAGATTGCAATGCTGTACTATTAATACACTTATATTGCTGGATAATAAACCGCAATCATTTTTCTTACGGAGTTTATGGTCTCGGTAATTGCATTGTGAGGAATGACAGCTGATATCAGTATGGAGGAGAAAAAATAGTAAAATATACCGATCAATCTTACATGCAGGGCCGGATTTCTGGCAAGGCCAGCCTAGGCACTGGCCTAGGGCGCCAGAAAATGAGTCTTGTTTAGGGCGGCTGTCGGGTAGCAAAGTGTGAGGAACCAGCTCAATCAAAGCGCTGGACGGCTATCATTAAAGCCTCCAGCTGCAGGCAGCCTGCACTCTCCTCCTCTGCCAGCAACCACACTCTGCAGTGACGGTAGCCAGACCCAGTCCACCCTGCAAAAAGTTTAGACAGCAGCGGGCGGCAGCCGGGGGCGAGCTGGATGGCCGGGTCTGACATGTGACATGTGGTGGCGGCAGTAGTTGGGGGATAAAAGATCCCGGTGGGAGTGGGACACAGGAAGCAGGAAGAGATCATGCCCGGGAGGCAGCCAGTGTACACAAACCAGCTTGGTAGCGGCTAGCTGAGTGTCCTCCACTGCATGCCTCACGCCGTCCCATCTGACTTCCCTGCCAGACCATTGAAGTGATGAAGGAGAGGACCAGAGTAGCGGCAGTACAGAGATGATCTTGCAGGGTACGGCTCTGTGTTCCTGGCTGTCACAAGTTCTGTCTCTGGGCTGCATGCTTCACATATAAATTTCTCTACTGCCGGGTGAGAAACAAATGTAAACTTTTTCCTCCCTCCGATCAAACTGGCTTCCACAATTTGGAGATTTCCACACAAACCTCAGCTGGGGTGAGTGATATGGGGACAGAGGGAGAACAAATAAACAATGGCTGTCTGCACTCAGGTGCAATTTAGATAAGGTGACTGACTTGCTGGTGATGAGGGCTGCTACTGACTGCTCTGTCTGTCTCAGCTTGCTTGACTGCATGATTGAGATGTCTAAACACATTACTTGTTTTTTTTGGCAATAAATATCCCTGCCAATTCAATCATAATGATCAAATCTGGCTTAGATTGATGCCACAGCATGGTCAGTCACCCAATTGAAGGTTTCCATTGATTTCCAGCTGAAACTTCCAATCTGTCATGCTGGAAAAATCGTAATAGTCGAAAGAGCCCGATTGGGTGCGCATGGCAGTATTGTTGATGACTCCTAACCAGTCTCCCCTACAAGTGTATGTGTCCTACCCCCAAGCCTGTGGTAAGTGTGTGGAAGCAGCCCACCTTTCACACTGGTGCAACTCCTTCACCTTCTCCTGTGTCCAGCTTTCTTCATTGCCACTGGAGCGCCTGTACCACTGCCGCATCTTGTACTGACATAACTATTCAAAAACGCTAGACACAGGAGGAAGTGAGAATTCACACAGTCCTGACAGATGATCCTGAAATATGCCAGAACAATCGATTTTACTCTGATCATCAGATCAAATCAGAGTGGAATTGATTCCTACCACACACAGTACAAAGATTTTTAATAAATTCCAGCAGGACATCAATTAGAAATTGATTGAACCGCAGCATTACACTGTTCTATCCAGTGCAACGCTTTGCGCCGCAGACAAACTGCGACATCAGGCCAGTTAATGTTAAATATTTCATCTAGTTTGATCAATACTTTCAATCATTTTTAGGTCAAAATTGATCAAAAAGCATTCTAAAAGAAATAATTTGCGAAATCAACCCCCTGTGTAACAATTGTGGAATTATTTCCGTGGTCAGCGCACAGGATGAGCGCTGACACAGCGGAAATCCTCCACAAACGTATAATCTGAGATAACCCAGCTGCGGTGCATCTGTAGAGGGGGATTTCTGCCGGCAGAAGGAGCTGTGGAGAACAGAGGAACAATCCCTCTGAACTACCACAGATGCCAGATAGAAATTGTACGTGGGGAAGCAATGCAGGGCAAGATAGCCCCTAAAGAGAGAGAGCACAGAGACAGAATAAATGACAGACTTAAGGAATGGTCAAACAGCTGTCTGCCTGTGCAGACAGCTGAGCGGATCATTACACCCTGCAGATTTGATTACTGATTAATTCTTCCAGGAAATCGATACATGTATGGGCTTCATGGAAACAGGGATGAAAGGCAGTAGCATAATTTATTTTGTGTGTGTGTGTGTGTGTGTGTGTGTTTGGGGGGGGGGGGGGGGGGCGCGGTTGTTAAAAGTTGGCCTAGGGCTCTGAAAAGTAGAAATCCGGCCCTGCTTACATGACAAAAGTTCCTTTAGGAATTCAGTGACTCAGCTGTACAATATGTAGCTTATATGATTATATTTCTTCATACGAGAAAAAACATTATTACGCTCCAGGAGGCGTTCGGGTAAATGAGGCCCACTGCGCGCATACGTTGTTGCCATGGCAACAATTAAGGTATAGTCGTACGTCGTTTTATATGCGATGAGGCTATAATTTGAGTAGTGACCCTCGAGATTCTGATATTGTTCTGCTTTATTGTGCCTGAGGTCTCTAAGTGAGCAATGAGTGCTGAAATCATAGCAGAAGGCGGCGTAGGAGATTTTTTCCTAATGTGTCAGTTTTTATAACGTATTTGCACGACTTATTTTATAAAAAAAAAAACGCATGAAATATTACAAATAACTTTTCCTTTTATTATGGGGTTCCCCGGTCCACCTATATACATTAATTTGATAATGTTTTGTTTGTTTGTTTGTTTTTTTGCTGAACATTTTGGTGCTGTGTGTGTGTCGGTGTTATTGCTGCAACAAAGACTCTTATGGCCCATACTCACGAGGGACTTTTGTCGCCTCAACACGCGGCGCGCGCGTGTTGCGGCGACAGGTCGCCCGTGAGTATGGGCCGTCGCACGCGCGCGCACCCCGAACTGTCGCCCGTTGCTCATGTCGCCATGCGATTGAAACTTTCAATCGCATGGCGACAGTCGCCGCCGCACCTCCCCCGCAACTGTCGCTAGTCCGCGTGAGTACGCGGACTAGCGACAGCAACCTCCATTGTGGTAAATGGAGCTTCCGGCGGGGGGAGGAGGAACGTCGGCGACAGCTTCCGTCTCGCCACTGGTCCCTCTTCCGCGTGTGTACGCGGAGGGACCTGGCGAGGAGCTGTCGCCGGCCTGTCGCCCACACGCTCACGTGTGCTGGCGACAGGCCACTTCTGCAGCCCGTGAGTACGGGCCATTAAAGCTAATGTAACCCCGTTTAAAAAAAAAAAAAAAAAAAGACAGATACTCACTTAAGGAGAGGGAAGGCTCGGTCCTAATGAGCCATCCCTCTCCTCTCCCGGTGCTGCGCTGGCTCCTCCGTTCGTATCCCCCGCCGAGGGGACTTCGGAAGTCTTTGGGAGCCGAGTCCTCCCGAAGACAGGCGGCGCAGACGCGAGTGCGTCATAGAGGGCGCGTGCGCAGTGTAGAGCGGCATTTCCGAAGCCTCCCTTCGGCCGGGAGCCAGCGGTATTTGACCGAAACGGTTGAATGGCGCTACGGGGGGCCAGGACAACAACGGGGATTGGGAGAGGAGAGGGGGTGCTCTATGGGACCCAGAGCCTACCTCTCCTTAGGTGAGCATCTGATTTTTTTTTTAAAATTGGTTCCCATTAGCTTTAAAGAGAATCTGTAACGTCAAAATGTCCCCTGGGGGTACTCACCTCGGGTGGGGGAAGCCTCCGGATCCTAATGAGGCTTCCCACGCCGTCCTCCGTCCCTCAGGGGTCTCGCTGCAGCCCTCCATACAAGATGATGTCAATATTTACCTTCCCGGCTCCTGCGCAGGCGCTCTGGTGGCTGTCGGCTCCGAAATAGGCGGAAATACCCGATCGCCGTCGGGTCTGCTCTACTGCGCAGGCGCAACTTTACGGCGCCTGCGCAGTAGAGCGGACCCGACTGAGATCGGGTATTTCCTCCTACTTCGGAGCCGAAAGCAGCCACAGCGCCCCCGCTGGAGCCAGCAAAGGTAAATATTGAATTGACAGTCGGGTCTGTCGCCGGCTGTTCGGAGGGCTGCAGCGAGACCCCTGTGGGACAGAGGACGGCGTGGGAAGCCTCATTAGGATCCGGAGGCTTCCCCCACCCGAGGTGAGTACCCCCCAGGGGATGTTTTTGATATTACAGAGTCTTTTTAAAGGACAACTGAAGAGAGAGGGATTTGGAGGCTGCTATATTTATCTCCCTTTAAAGAACCACAATCACGAAAATTGTAAAATGTATTTTACATGTAAACACATACAAATAAGATG
The DNA here is from genome assembly GCF_040937935.1 of Hyperolius riggenbachi. Lineage (NCBI taxonomy): Eukaryota > Metazoa > Chordata > Amphibia > Anura > Hyperoliidae > Hyperolius > Hyperolius riggenbachi. Next base: position 507,009,547 of record NC_090648.1, read on the forward strand.
TACATTTCTTTTAGAGTAAAATGAGCCATAAATTACTTTTCTCCTATGTTGCTGTCACTTACAGTAGGAAGTAGAAATCTGACAGAACCGACAGATCAGAGGGGATCAGTGAATAATGGCGCACAGTGCCTATGCATAGAAATGGCGCCGCATTAAAAAGATACGCTTATCGCTATTTATCGTTAGTACTGCATAATAATGGCGCACAGGGAAAAAAGAAGAAAAACGGCACACACTAACGTTATTTATCAATAGCGGCACACACTAACGTTATTTATCAATAGCGCCCTACATAAGCCAAACTGCAGAAGTTATTTAACTGCAAAATGATGAATGGATTTAATGTAACACTGTCAAGGTTAGGGTTAGGCACCACCAGGGGGGTCTTAGGGTTAGGCACCACCAGGGGGGTGGTTAGGGTTAGGCACCACCAGGGGGGGTGGTTAGGGTTAGGCACCACTGGGGGTGGGTCTTAGGGTTAGGCACCACCAGGGGGTGGTTAGGGTTAGGCACCACCAGGGGGGTGGTTAGGGTTAGGCACCACCAGGGGGGTGGTTAGGGTTAGGCACCACCAGGGGGGTCTTAGGGTTAGGCACCACCGGGGGGGTTTAGGGGTTAGGGATAGGTACAGAGAGGGTTCTGTGTGTTAACGCTAAATAACAATAAGGCTTTAACGCTAAATAACAATAAGGCTTTAACGCTAAATAACAATAAGGCTTTAACGTTAAATAGCGATAAGCGGCAAACGGATTAGCGGCAACACTGTGCGCCATTATTCACAGGCGCCATTTTCAGATGGATGCATGGGTGAGAGCCACCTGCCCTTGCAAGCTTGCAATCTAAAGGAATAAGGGGGGTGGGGACAAGAGGTGGGTAAGTGTGCAGTATACATACAGACAGGGTGTGTTTAGGTTAACTAGCAAGGAGTAAAACTTGGCGAGAGGTTGAAGGGAGAATGGCCTAAGTTAGAGAGTATGCTTGTCGGGAAAAGTGAGTTTTGAGGGAGCGTTTAAAGCTTACAAAGGTTGGAGAGTGACAGATGTGCTGTGGAAAGGCATTCTAGAGGAGGGGTGAAGTATGTGAGAAATCTTATATATGTGACTGCGAGGAGGATATATATACTGGTACGCTTGCTAACCTGGCTTCACATCACTCATTTGCCCAAAGTCCCTCTTATTTTAAATAATTATCTTATTTACGCCTTACCAGTGTTAATACAATACCACATTAAATATCTATTTATACCGTCATAATTTGCACCATAAATGGATTTCAATCAGCAGAGTCTTGCTGTAAAAAAGCAATTACCTTGTAGTTGAGCACGATTGCTTTTTAATTTGCTGACTTAATGACTAAAAGCTGAACATTTTGCTTTAATAATTAATTATTAATATAGCGTGTATCGGACTTAATTAATAATGTTAAGTACATGTCATACTGATGTAACCCAACTTCAATGCAAGCTAATAGCAAGTTTTTTTTTAAATAGATACCTCAGCATTTAATTTATTATTTTGTCATATGTCGTGAAAGCTGTTTAGGTTCAGCCCTTTTTATCTCTACAAGAGGGCAGGGGTATATTTGTACTCTTTACCGCCCAAGTCCACTATCAGCAGCTGCCTCTCCTCCAGTATAGGTAGCCAGATGACCCCTCCCACTTTCCCTCCAGTATAGGTAGCCAGATGACCCCTCCCACTTTCCCTCCAGTATAGGTAGCCAAATGACCCCTCCCTCTCCAGTGTAGGTAGCCAGATGGCCCCTCCCCCTCTCCAGTATAGGTAGCCAGATGGCCCTCCCCCCTCCAGTATAGGTAGCCAGATGGCCCTCCCCCCTCCAGTATAGGTAGCCAGATGACCCCTTTCCCCTCCAGTATAGGTAGCCAGATGACCCCTTCCCCCTCCAGTATAGGTAGCCAGATGACCCCTTCCCCCTCCAGTATAAGTAGCCAGATGACCCCTCCCCCCCTCCAGTATAGGTAGCCAGATGACCCTTCCCCCCTCCAGTATAGGTAGCCAGATGACCCCTCCAGTATAGGTAGCCAGATGATCCCTCCCCCCTCCAGTATAGGTAGCCAGATGACCCCTCCCCCTCCAGTATAGGTATCCAGATGACCCTTCCCCCCCATCCAGTATAGGTAGCCAGATGACCCTTCCCCCCCCTCCAGTATAGGTAGCCAGATGACCCTTCCACCTCCAGTATAGGTAGCCAGGTGTCCCCTCCCCCCCTCCAGTATAGGTAGCCAGATGACCCTTCCACCTCCAGTATAGGTAGCCAGGTGACCCCTCCCCCCTCCAGTATAGGTAGCCAGATAGCATACTGGGGGTGTCACCTGGCTATCTATACGGTAAGTATAGATAGCCAGGTGACACCCCCAGTATCTCCCTCCCCCCAGTAGAGCCTGCTGCCCACCTGCACTTGATCCTGTGGTGCCCTAGGCCATGGCCCATTTGGCCTTGGCTTAAATCCAGCCCTGCAAGTAGTCATATAATAACCATGACTTTCATATACTTTCCAATTAATGTTTGTTTTTTTCATTACTAAGGCATGCCAATCAATCCCAAACTGCTGACAATTAATATTAAATTGCTGAATACATTTATCAGTGATTAGACCAGCAGTCACAACATAACAAGTGCATTCCTTCCACAGCCAAGGGACCTCCAACATTCTAAGACTATGTCCCCTTGGGAGGGGGGGGGAGCCACATCATTAGCAAGGGATACAGAGCCCCTCCTCCATTCCACGGAGAAAGCACGGGAGGTCATGTGACCATGGAATGCTGGGAAAGGAAATTCAAGCAATTTACACGATACGATTCTTTGTACTATTCGATTACGATTCTATTTTCGATTCAATTAAATCCGACATGTCCGATTGGGATTCAATTCAATTCGATTTGCCATTGCAAAACAATGGCAAATCAAATTGAATTGAATCGAATCCCGATCGAACATTGAATCGTACAAAGAATCGTATCGTGTAGATGGGGCTTAAAAGCAGGATCGCCAGCCATAATATCAAGTTCCATTTGCTCTAACTTTATTATGCAGCCTGCAAACCAACCCTGCATTGTAAGCATTCCAATACAATCATAAGTGTTTGTGCTGTAATAAATCTTGGCCTGGCTCTATTTGTTACATTGCCCACGAGAGGGTAGCTTGTTATCTTCCCTCCCACATTCCTGCTCCTCACTGATTGGCTGAGGGAAGTGCAGTGTGACAGGAGGCTGAGAATGGAAGTACACCTCACCTCTCTGCAAAGGCTGCTGAAATATGATCTATGCTGTTCTCACATGCATTTACAGAGAAAGCAGTGCAGTGCAGTTTCTAGGAGAAAAAAAAGAGTAAGGGAGGAAATTACATTAGGTTTGGCTTCAGTCAGAGGCAGTAAAGATGGAAAATGCCTGGAACAGTTTTCTCATTATTTACTATTTAAAATTCACTGAAAACAAAACGTAGACAGTAGATCTCGATCACGCTGAACAGATGGCTGGCGGCTTCCGTAGGTCTCTCATCATGTTATAGTGACCATCTCCCGGGCCCCTGCAGAGTGTTCGCAGCGGAAGGTACTTACCTGCCTCCAGCATGATCCTTCCCGTGTCCTTTAAATTTCATCCCAGCCGGCGGCATGTTATGTGGCTATGTAAAAGCTGCCGGGTCACCGAGAATAGATGCCCCTGCAGGATGAAAGTGGAAAGACACTGTTACATGGGGGAGACCTGCTGCAGTGGTTCCTTAGGTTCTTAATAGATTCCAAGAGGAAATCTATTAAAAATCTGTGCAGTGTGTTGCAGGAATAGAACTTATTCTCATCAGATTACGACCAGAGAGGCACATACCTTTTTGGCACATTCGGTGGCCCTCTGCCAGTGTAGGGCCACCTTGAAGGGGGATTATACTCCCAAAACATTTCAGAAACTACTCATACATACATACATAAAAGAACATTTGAAAGCATTCCCAATGTGTAAAAAAGCTTTACTTTCATTGCAGGGAGCTGTAGAAGCTTGCTTATCTCTGTTCTATCGGCAAATGCTATCACTGCTGTCGAGGGGAAACTCTCTGCCTGTGTCTTCACTCTTCTATCCTCCCTCTGCTGAATGGACACATCACCCTGGCATCAGCTGAGTCACTTCAGCAGAGAAGGGGAGGGGCAGAATGAAGACACACGCTTCAGAGAGCTTCAGCTAGCAATGATCACATTTGCCAATTAGCCAGAGACTGTACTGCTCTCAGCGATGAAAGCAAAAGTTTTTACACACAGGGAATGCTTTCAAATGTTCTTTTATGTACCTAAGAGTAGTTACTGAAATGTTAGTTTTGTTAGTATAATGCCATTAGAAAGAGACCCTGTGGGGTACTCACACGTTTCCCCCTCCCTTGTAGTTGCAGGAAGTCCAGCGCTGGCTCCTCCGAAGTGTCCCAGAATCCTCCCTCGATAAGCCTGACAAGCGCTGATAAGCGCTGATTTATTTACCTTTCATGGCTCCAGCGGGGGCTCTGTTGCGGCTTTCCGCACGGAAATAGGCGAAAATAGCCGATCTCCAGGAGTTTTTTCTCAGTACTGGTTTTCTTTAAGTAATTTTGCCAATAAATTACTTAACATTCCACATCAGCATAAACACAACTCTGTTTACATTGAGCCGCTGACAGTCACAACGCTCTCCCGCTTGTCAGTCTAATGACATTAATTCTTCCTTAATAACATTTAAACACAGGATGACGCTTCCAAAATTCAATAAATCCCCCGTTATTGTTAGAACAAGGGCATTATCTGCCTCCCTCGCCATCCTCCTTCACGCCATTATAATCACTATTCAATTATATTTGTTCTTCATATCATTTAAATGTCATTATAACAAATGTGTTGCACAAAGGGCTAATGAAACTTAATGGTCTGGCTCGGAGTGGGGGAATTTCGTGCGAGCTACAAGGTATCTCCGACGCGTCTCCTGCAGTTTAACTACACATCACGCAATGCGGGCCGAGCGATTGGCTTCAAAAACGAGATGTAATGGTTTGTGTCAGGTAGTTCGCTAGAACAGACAATTGTTGTGAACCTGGCAGGCAATGAATAGATTTGCTGTTGCTGCCCTTTTTTTTTTTTTTTTTTTTTTTTTTTCTTTTAAAAGGTCCTTTAGGAAATTCCTACTTTGAAAGAGAACCTACTCTAGTGAATAAAAAACAAAAAAGAACTCCTGCCTGTGCCTACCCTCCTGGCGGTAACCCCGAACTGCGCAGGAGGTTTTCTCAGGCCCTGCTGGGCCGATTTGTGTAATTTTTTTTTTGCTGAACGCAGCTGGCACTTTGCCAGCTGCGTCAGCACTTCGATCGCCGCCGCCCCGCGCTCGATCGCCGCTATCCGCGTCGCAACACAGCCCCCCCCCCCCCTAGACCCCTGCGCTGCCTGGCCTATCAGCACCAGGCAGCGGCAAGGGGTGGATCGGGACTCCCTTAGACGTCACGACGTCCATGACGTCGGTGACGTCATCCCGCCCCGTCGCCATGGCGACGGAGGAAGCCCTCCAGGAAATCCCGTTCTTTGAACGGGATTTCCTGATCGCCTATCGCCGGAGGCGATCGGCGGGGCTGGGGGGATGCCGCTGAGCAGCGGCTATCATGTAGCGAGCCCTAGGCTCGCTACATGATTTTAAAAAAAAATAAATCAAAAAAACGGCTGCGCTGCCCCCTGGCGGTTTTTAATAAACCGCCAGGAGGGTTAAGCCCTCCTATGAATCTACTGGACGTAGATTCAACATCGCAATGAATCTCGCATCCCCGCCGTTACCGACGAACTCTGCCAAATTTATCAATAGTGTCTTATGCTGGACATACACGGCTCGAGAATGCACCGGTATCGAGCCAGTGGCTTGATGCCGGCGCGTCACCGCTCGTCCGTGCGTGTGCGCGGATCGATTCCCGCTCGTCCCCGCGGGCGCTGCTAATCAGCGTTTCGTTTGCTCCCATTGTTCTCGCCGCCGGTATCGAGCGCAGAATTGATCCGGTGGGGTATCGGACAGGTTGAATATTATCAATCGAGCCATCAGCGGCTCGATTGATAATATAAAACGAGCCGTGTATGCCCAGAATTAGAGAAAATCTAAACTGTCTGAGACTTTTAAGAAGATGCAGTTTCCTTCTAAAGCTGTCCTAAAACCGGAGGAGATAGGTAGGTCTCTCAGAAAAAGCGCAATCTGTCAATAATGTGTAAGCATGGATATGTGTGGTGCTGGGAACCTTGAGGAAGGATTTACTCTTCTCAAATTTCCGTGTATGTTTTGCAACCACATTTTGTTTTTCATTTGCGATTCTGCATTTGCGATTTATTTATACGCATCAAATTCAGACAGCAGCTCTGCTTATTGTCATGTGCAATGTGCAGTGTTTGTTTAAAAAAGTGAATCCTCAGATAAAAATCTACTCAGCAGCACTGAAAAGGCTTGGAGTTTCTTTAAAGAGACACTGAAGCGAAAAAAAAAATATGATATAGTGAATTGGTTGTGTACTATGAATAATTACTAGAAGATTAGCAGCAAATATTCTCATACTTTTATTTTCAGGTATATAGTGTTTTTTCTAACATTGCATCATTCTATAATATGTGCAGATTACACAACACTCAGCATTCAAAATGAGTCTTTCAGAGCAGTCTGTGAAGTAATGACCTCTCCTCTAGCAGAGGAAAAGTAAATAGTCCAGGAACAGTTGAGATAATAAAAGTCAGATAACAGCCCTCTCCATGACTAACTTAGTTGGAGAGCTTAATGGCTTTTTTGCATAGAGATAACAACTGGAGTTTCTCAACTCTTCCTGTACTGGAAACAATTACACTGATGTATCTGATCTTAATGTTTTATTTCTTAGCTGTGCTACACATACAAATCATAATATCATACTTTTTTTTTCCGCTTCGGTGTCTCTTTAACAGTTTCACAGCATCAAAACTTTGTTTTTCTTATAGAAGTCTCATTTTTAGCTGCATTTTTAGTTAAACTCCGCCCCATCAAAGAAAACTGCCCAGGCTTTTTCCCCCTAATGTTGTGCAAAGCATGATGGGATTTCCTTTGGGCCAGAGGGGCCCTGTAGGTCCCTCCCTCAAACACAGTATTAGCTCTTCATTGGCCCTGTGCTGATAATAATCACTTCTATAGATACTTTGTATGATAATAATCATTAACACACTGTTCCCTCTCCCCTTCTTGCACCTCTGACACTGTAGTTGCCATTGGCAGGGATTGCTATGTATAGAGTGCTTGGGGGTAATCAGTAACAAGCTCCTCCCCATCCTCTTCTTGCACCTCTGACACTGTGGTTGCCATTGGCAGGGATTGCTATGTATAGATTGCTTGGGGGTAATCAGTAACAAGCTGCTCCCCTTCCCCTTCTTGCACCTCTGACACTGTAGTTGCCATTGGCAGGGATTGCTATGTATAGAGTGCTTGGGGGTAATCAGTAACAAGCTGCTCCCCTCCCCTTCTTGCACCTCTGACACTGTAGTTGCCATTGGCAGGGATTGCTATGTATAGAGTGCTTGGGGGTAATCAGTAACAAGCTGCTCCCCTTCCCCTTCTTGCACCTCTGACACTGTAGTTGCCATTGGCAGGGATTGCTATGTATAGAGTGCTTGGGGGTAATCAGTAACAAGCTGCTCCCCTCCCCTTCTTGCACCTCTGACACTGTAGTTGCCATTGGCAGGGATTGCTATGTATAGAGTGCTTGGGGGTAATCAGTAACAAGCAGCTCCCCATCCCCTTCTTGCACCTCTGACACTGTAGTTGCCATTGGCAGGGATTGCTATGTATAGAGTGCTTGGGGGTAATCAGTAACAAGCTCCTCCCCATCCTCTTCTTGCACCTCTGACACTGTGGTTGCCATTGGCAGGGATTGCTATGTATAGAGTGCTTGGGGGTAATCATTAACAAGCTGTTCCCCATCCCCCTCTTGCACCTCTGACTCTGTAGTTGCCATTGGCAGGGATTGCTATGTATAGAGTGCTTGGGGGTAATCAGTAACAAGCTGCTTCCCATCCCCTTCTTGCACCTCTGACACTGTGGTTGCCATTGGCAGGGATTGCTATGTATAGAGTGCTTGGGGGTAATCAGTAACAAGCTGCTCCCCATCCCCTTCTTGCACCTCTGACACTGTAGTTGCCATTGGCAGGGATTGCTATGTATAGAGTGCTTGGGGGTAATCAGTAACAAGCTGCTCCCCATCCCCTTCTTGCACCTCTGACACTGTAGTTGCCATTGGCAGGGATTGCTATGTATAGAGTGCTTGGGGGTAATCAGTAACAAGCTGTTCCCCATCCCCTTCTTGCACCTCTGACACTGTAGTTGCCATTGGCAGGGATTGCTATGTATAGAGTGCTTGGGGGTAATTAGTAACAAGCTGTTCCCCATCCCATTCTTGCACCTCTGACACTGTAGTTGCCATTGGCAGGGATTGCTATGTATAGAGTGCTTGGGGGTAATTAGTAACAAGCTGTTCCCCATCCCATTCTTGCACCTCTGACACTGTAGTTGCCATTGGCAGGGATTGCTATGTATAGAGTGCTTGGGGGTAATCAGTAACAAGCTCCTCCCCATCCTCTTCTTGCACCTCTGACACTGTGGTTGCCATTGGCAGGGATTGCTATGTATAGAGTGCTTGGGGGTAATCATTAACAAGCTGTTCCCCATCCCCCTCTTGCACCTCTGACTCTGTAGTTGCCATTGGCAGGGATTGCTATGTATAGAGTGCTTGGGGGTAATCAGTAACAAGCTGCTTCCCATCCCCTTCTTGCACCTCTGACACTGTGGTTGCCATTGGCAGGGATTGCTATGTATAGAGTGCTTGGGGGTAATCAGTAACAAGCTGCTCCCCATCCCCTTCTTGCACCTCTGACACTGTAGTTGCCATTGGCAGGGATTGCTATGTATAGAGTGCTTGGGGGTAATCAGTAACAAGCTGCTCCCCATCCCCTTCTTGCACCTCTGACACTGTAGTTGCCATTGGCAGGGATTGCTATGTATAGAGTGCTTGGGGGTAATCAGTAACAAGCTGTTCCCCATCCCCTTCTTGCACCTCTGACACTGTAGTTGCCATTGGCAGGGATTGCTATGTATATAGTGCTTGGGGGTAATCAGTAACAAGCTGTTCCCCATCCCCTTCTTGCACCTCTGACACTGTAGTCGCCAATGGCAGGGATTGCTATGTATAGAGTGCTTGGGGGTAATCAGTAACAAGCTGTTCCCCATCCCCTTCTTGCACCTCTGACACTGTAGTTGCCATTGGCAGTGATTGCTATGTATAGAGTGCTTGGGGGTAATCAGTAACAAGCTGTTCCCCATCCCCTTCTTGCACCTCTGACACTGTAGTTGCCATTGGCAGTGATTGCTATGTATAGAGTGCTTGGGGGTAATCAGTAACAAGCTGCTCCCCATCCCCTTCTTGCACCTCTGACACTGTAGTTGCCATTGGCAGGGATTGCTATGTATAGAGTGCTTGGGGGTAATCAGTAACAAGCTGCTCCCCATCCCCTTCTTGCACCTCTGACACTGTAGTCGCCATTGGCAGGGATTGCTATGTATAGAGTGCTTGGGGGTAATCAGTAACAAGCTGTTCCCCATCCCCTTCTTGTACCTCTGACACTGTAGCTGCCATTGGCAGGGATTGCTATGTATAGAGTGCTTGGGGGTAATCAGTAACAAGCTGCTCCCCATACCCTTCTTGCACCTCTGACACTGTAGTTGCCATTGGCAGGGATTGCTATGCATAGAGTGCTTGGGGGTAATCAGTAACAAGCTGCTCCCCATCCCCCTCTTGCACCTCTGACACTGTAGTTGCCATTGGCAGGGATTGCTATGTATAGAGTGCTTGGGGGTAATCAGTAACAAGCTGTTCCCCATCCCCTTCTTGCACCTCTGACACTGTAGTTGCCATTGGCAGGGATTGCTATGTATAGAGTGCTTGGGGGTAATCAGTAACAAGCTGTTCCCCATCCCCTTCTTGCACCTCTGACACTGTAGTTGCCATTGGCAGGGATTGTTATGTATAGAGTGCTTGGGGGTAATCAGTAACAAGCTGTTCCCCATCCCCTTCTTGTACCTCTGACACTGTAGTTGCCATTGGCAGGGATTGCTATGTATAGAGTGCTTGGGGGTAATCAGTAACACACTGCTCCCCATCCCCTTCTTGCACCTCTGACACTGTAGTTGCCATTGGCAGGGATTGCTATGCATAGAGTGCTTGGGGGTAATCAGTAACAAGCTGCTCCCCATCCCCCTCTTGCACCTCTGACACTGTAGTTGCCATTGGCAGGGATTGCTATGTATAGAGTGCTTGGGGGTAATCAGTAACAAGCTGTTCCCCATCCCCTTCTTGCACCTCTGACACTGTAGTTGCCATTGGCAGGGATTGCTATGTATAGAGTGCTTTGGGGTAATCACTAACAAGCTGCTCCCCATCCCCTTCTTGCACCTCTGACACTGTAGTTGCCATTGGCAGGGATTGCTATGTATAGAGTAGTGGTGCTCAAATACCCCTTTTTAAAATTCGAGTTTGGTCGAATTCGAATAGTAAATTATTCGAGGTCAGTCGAATATTCGAGTCGAATAAATTTTACTATTCGATTCGACCTCGGACTTCGAGCTCACTATTCGAGTCGGTATTCGAGCTCATTATTCGAGCTGACTATTCGAATTGGCCTTAAAAAGCTTCCCAACACTTGTTTTGAGGGTGAATGATGCAAGAAACATATTTTTTTCCAAGTAACAACAGCAAGTGATTATGTGGGGATGTTCCTTTAAAAAAAAAAAAGGTGAAAAGAGAAGTTGTGTCCAGAATTTTGTTCAGTACTGTATATACTTCTTCTTCTTCTTCTTCTTCTTCTTCTTTATCTTCTATATCTTCTTCTTCTTCTTCTATATCTTCTTCTTCTTCTTCATCTTCTTCTTCTTCATCTTCTTCTTCTTCTTCTTCATCTTCTTCATCTTCATCTTCTTCATCTTCTTCTTCATCTTCTTCATCTTCTTCATCTTCATCTTCTTCTTCATCTTCTTCATCTTCTTCATCTTCATCTTCTTCATCTTCTTCTTCATCTTCTTCATCTTCATCTTCTTCATCTTCATCTTCTTCATCTTCTTCTTCATCTTCTTCATCTTCTTCATCTTCATCTTCTTCTTCATCTTCTTCATCTTCTTCATCTTCATCTTCTTCATCTTCTTCTTCATCTTCTTCATCTTCTTCATCTTCATCTTCTTCATCTTCTTCTTCATCTTCTTCATCTTCTTCATCTTCATCTTCTTCATCTTCTTCATCTTCTTCATCTTCATCTTCTTCATCTTCTTCTTCATCTTCTTCATCTTCATCTTCTTCATCTTCTTCATCTTCTTCATCTTCATCTTCTTCATCTTCATCTTCTTCATCTTCTTCTTCTTCTTCTTCTTCTTCTTCTTCTTCTTCTTCTTCTTCTTCTTCTTCTTCATCTTCATCTTCTTCTTCATCTTCTTCTTCTTCATCTTCTTCTATATCGTCTTCTTCTTCACTTATTTCTCTTTTCATTTTTTTTTTTTAAAGAAATGCAGCTATTTTTGAGCGTAACAACAAATAGCTGGTGGCGCACGCATGTTGGAAGCGCCATTGTATGTGCTCCCTGGCAGTGGAAACACACAGACAGCAGGAGGTAAATTCAGCAGCAGGATGAGGAGGATGAGTGTGTGGCAGCATGCAGTCAATGAGGCAGGCAGCGTGACATAATAGCCCTGGTACCTAGCGGTGATACCAGGGCTGTAAATAAACACAACAGGAGGTCCCAGACAGCGGTCGTGCAGCCCACATTGTGTCCAATACACAACTGGGACAACACAGTTTTCAACCCGGGCACCTCAGAAAAATTAAACCTTTTTTTGTAATGGTTTCGTAGTTTTGGTTTTACAACCAATTACACAGATATATAGCTATTTTTTAACGTAATAGCTGGTGGCAGAGTGGCAGCAGAAGGTAAATCTGTGTACCCTGGCGGTGGGAAACACAGACAGACAGCAGCAGCAGCAGGAGGAGGAATGGAGGAGTAATTATGTGAGCAGCTATTGTTTGACGTAATAGCTGGTGGCAGTGTGGCAGCAGAAGGTAATTCTGTGTACCCTGGCAGTGGGAAACACAGACAGACAGCAGCAGCAGGAGGAATGGAGGAGTAGTGTGAGTGTGGCAGCAGGCAGGCAGCGTGACATAATAGCCCTGGTACCTAGCGGTGATACCAGGGCTGTAAATAAACACAACAGGAGGTCCCAGACAGCGGTCGTGCAGCCCACATTGTGTCCAATACACAACTGGAACAACACAGTTTTCAACCCGGGCACCTCAGAAAAATTAAACCTTTTTTTTTTTAATGGTTTGTTTGGTTTTGGTTTTGCAACCAATATAGCTATTGTTTGACGTAATAGCTGGTGGCAGAGTGGCAGCAGAAGAAGGTAATTCTGTGTACCCTGGCAGTGGGAAACACAGACAGACAGCAGAAGGGCAGTACACAGCAGCCCACTGTAGGTGTAAAATGTGTGGCTGCAGGCGACGTAATAGTCAAAGTGAACCAGGCTGGCTTAGTGAGCAGGAGCCAGGAGGTGGTAAAGGGTGGTAAGGCACATTAACGATGGTTCCGGCAGCCAGTTCATGTCCCCCTCTCGCCGACAACAGGGGCCAGGAACTCGCCTTCCACCCACGCCTGGTTCATCTTCAGAAACGTCAGTCTGTCCACAGACTTGTGAGACAGACGTGAGCGTTTCTCGGTGACCACGCCACCAGCTGCACTGAAGCAGCGCTCGGACAGCACGCTGGAAGGGGGGCAGGACAGCACTTCCAGGGCGTACTGCGCTAGCTCGCTCCAGATCTCCATGCGCTTGACCCAATACTCCATGGGATCAACAGGGGCATCGCTGTCAAGCCCGCTGTACGACCCCATGTAGTCAGCCACCATGCGGGTCAGGCGCTGGCTGTGACCGGAGGAGGATGCTGCTGCATGCATCTCCTCTCTAGTCACTGCTGCCGGAGCCTCTACAGTCCTGTAGAGCTCGTGGCTGAGAGACAGCAGGTCTGTGGGGCGCTTGCTGCTGCTGGATGCAGGCACCTGCTGCTGCCTCTGTGCTGGCTGCTGGACAGTGGGGGTGGAAGGCTGGGGGAAGGCTTCCTCCAAGCGCTCAACAAGGGCCTGCTGCAAGCTCCTTATTTGTTGCGCTGGGTCTCCTCCTGCAGGCGGCAGGAACTGGCTCAACTTCCCCTTGAGGCGTGGGTCCAACATCATGCTGATCCAGATGTCCTCCCTCTGCTTCATCTGGATCACCCTGGGGTCCCTGCGCAGGCACGTCAGCATGTGCGCTGCCATTGGGAAGAGGCGGGCCACGTCTGCTGGCACATCGACGTCAGTGCTGTCCTCATCCTCCTCCTCTGCCGCCTCATCCTCTCTCCACCCCCGCACCAACTCAGCTGCGCTGTGCTGATCCCCCTCATCAGCAGCCAGGTCAGGGACCTCCACCAAGTCCTCCTCCTCCTCCCCCTCAGAGGTGGACTGCGCAGCTGGTTGCCGCTCCTGCTGGTCCAAGGCTGCCGCTCCCTGTTCCAGCAAAGCATCGAGGGCCCTGTTCAGCAGAGAAACCAGGGGCACCCACTCGCAGACCATAGCATGGTCCCTGCTCACCATGTTTGTGGCCTGCAGGAAGGGAGCCAGCACAAAGCACACCTGCTGCATGTGCCTCCAGTCATCATCGGGGACGATGGACGGGATGTTGCTGGTCTTGTCCCTTCTCTGAGCTGCGGAAACAGTGGCCAGGGCAAGGTACTGTTTGACAGCGTGCCTCTGTTCAACCAGACGCTCCAACATCGCCAGGGTGGAGTTCCAGCGGGTCGGAACGTCAAGGATCAGCCGATGGCGTGGCAGATCCAGCTCCTTTTGCACGTCTTCCAGGCTCGCACAGGCTGCAGCCGAGCGCCGGAAGTGACGCACAACATTCCTTGCCGTTTCCAGCAGTTCGCCCATCCCCTGGTAGGTGCGCAGGAACTTCTGCACCACCAGGTTCAGCACGTGGGCAAGACAGGGGATGTGGGTCAGGCTTCCCCTGTCTATGGCAGCAACCAGATTGGCCCCATTGTCGGACACCACCTCTCCGACTCTGAGGCCTCTGGGGGTCAGCCAAATCCTCTCCTGCTCCTGGAGTTTGGCCAACACGTGGGCTGCCGTCAGCTTGGTCTTGCCAAGGCTGACCAAGTGCAGCAGCGCTTGGCAGTGGCGGGCCTTCACGCTGCTGCTGAGGCGGGGGGTTTGGCCAGGTGTGGCGGAGGATGGCAGAGGATCGGAGGAACCCGCTCAGTTCCCCTGACCCTGCGGGGTGGCACCACCCACTGTGTTGCTGCTGCTGCTGCTGTGCCCGCTGCTGCTCTCCCATCCTCACCCCCTTCCACCAAGCTGACCCAGTGGACAGTGAAGGACAGGTAGCGGCCTGTCCCGAAGCGGCTGCTCCAGGAGTCCATGGTGACGTGGACCCTTTCACCAACCGCGTGCTCCAGCCCTCGCTCCACATTGGCCATCACAAAGCGGTGCAGTGCAGGAATGGCCTTGCGGGCGAAGAAGTGTCTGCTGGGGAGCTGCCAGTCTGGGGCTGCGCAAGCAAGCAGCGCCCGCATGTCGCTCCCCTCCTGCACGAGCGTGTACGGCAGGAGTTGGGAGCACATGGCCCGTGCCAGCAAGCCGTTCAGCTGCCGCACGCGACGGCTGCTGGGAGGCAGAGCCCTAACCACCCCCTGGAAGGACTCGCTCAAAAGGCTCTGGCGTGGCCTTTTGCTGACACGGGAATCAGCAGACACAGCGGAGGAGGCCACTGAGGACTGGCTGCCAGAACAGGCCTCAGTGTCGGCGGCAGGAGTTGCAGAGGGGGGAGGAGCAGTGCGTTTCCGCACTCCTGCTGGTGCTGCTGGAGGAGCAGGAGGGCGGGTGGCTGCTGTTGCTGCTGCTGCTGCTGAAGGCTGTGCAGTGATGGGTGTGGTGCCACTGCCAGCACCAGATGCCTTCAGCCTCTGGAACTCCTCATGCTGGTGGAAATGTTTAGCCGCAAGGTGGTTGATGAGCGAGCTGGTGCTGAACTTTAAGGGGTCTGCACCTCTGCTCAACTTCCGCTGACAGTGGTTGCAAGTGGCGTACTTGCTGTACACAGTGGGCATGGTGAAAAAGCGCCAGATTGGTGACAGAAACATCCCCCTACGGCATGGAAGCGCTGCTGCCTGTCTCCCTGTGGTGGTTGGGGGGGGGGCTTGGGTGCGGCTGGTGGTGGTACTGGCTGATGCTGCTGCTGCTGCTGAGCCTGAGACACCAGCAGGCTGTGGGACGCTGCCAATGCTTGCAATGATGCGCCTCCTTGCAAGGCCCACAAGCGCATCCTCCTCCTCCTCCGAGCTGCTGAGGACGACATCCCCTGGAGGTGGTGGCACCCAGTCTCTGTCTGTCACCGGGTCATCACCATCATCCTCCCCCTCCTGAAACATGTCCTGCTGGGATGATGACCCCCCAAACTCCTCTCCTGATGCATGGATGGGCTGCTTGACTGTCGCCACAGTCTTGCTGTCCAATCCCTCATCCCCCAAAGTGCCCATCAGCATCTCCTCCTCAAAATCGCCAACAACAGCAGACAATTGACTCATCATGCCTGGGGTCAAAAGAGTGCTGAATGACAGGTCGGCGACTGACGGTGAACTGGCCTCCTCCCCAGTCCCTGCTGGGCGGCTGCTGCGAACAGGGGTGGTGGTGGTGGTGGTGAGGGTGGAGGCCTCGGATGCAGAGCTGATGGCGGGCTGCTCATCCTCCGTCATGAGTTGCACCACAGTGTCTGCATCCTTTTCCTCAATGGGACGTTTCCGACCCGGCTGGAGGAAAATCGGAGCAGGTGCTACACGCTGCTGCTGCTGTGTCTCTGCAGCGTGAGTTGCAGATGCTCCTGCTGGGCGGCGCCCAAGGCGTCCACGGCCAGTGGCTATGGGAGGAATGTTAGCCACTGACGCTGCTGCTGCGGAACTGTGCATGGTGGCGCGCCCGCGGCCGCGGCTTGCCACAATGCTGCTCCCTCTCCTCCTGATTCCCTTGCTGCCCTTCCCCTTGCCCAAACCGCGCTGGCTGCCACTTCCAGACATCTTCAATGTTTTGGGCGTATAGACAAAACTTTTTTAAAAGGGCGGATGAAAAGTGGGGTACTTTAATGGAGTGGGTTGGTTGGTGAGGTGACTGAGTGAGTGTCCCCTAGTACAGTAAGTAAGTAGTAACAGTCAGGAAGTACAACTAGCAGTTACAATAATCAGTAGTAATCACAAGTAAATTTAGTGTGTGTACACTCAGACAGTGAGTGCACGCAGGCAGGAGCTAGTAGCCTATGAACACAGTGACTGAGTGTCCTAGACTCCTAGTACAGTAAGAGTAAGTAGTAACACCAGTAAGTAGAACTAACTAATTACAATAATCAATCAGCGATCAGAAGGAAATGGAGTGTGGGTGTGTGTACACTCAGACAGTGAGTGCACGCAGGCAGGAGCTAGTAGCCTATGAACACAGTGACTGAGTGTCCTAGACTCCTAGTACAGTAAGAGTAAGTAGTAACAGTAAGTAGAACTAACTAATTACAATAATCAATCAGCGATCAGAAGGAAATGGAGTGTGGGTGTGTGTACATTCAGACAGTGAGTGCACGCAGGCAGGAGCTAGTAGCCTATGAACACAGTGACTGAGTGTCCTAGACTCCTAGTACAGTAAGAGTAAGTAGTAACAGTAAGTAGAACTAACTAATTACAATAATCAATCAGCGATCAGAAGGAAATGGAGTGTGGGTGTGTGTACACTCAGACAGTGAGTGCACGCAGGCAGGAGCTAGTAGCCTATGAACACAGTGACTGAGTGTCCTAGACTCCTAGTACAGTAAGAGTAAGTAGTAACACCAGTAAGTAGAACTAACTAATTACAATAATCAATCAGCGATCAGAAGGAAATGGAGTGTGGGTGTGTGTACACTCAGACAGTGAGTGCACGCAGGCAGGAGCTAGTAGCCTATGAACACAGTGACTGAGTGTCCTAGACTCCTAGTACAGTAAGAGTAAGTAGTAACAGTAAGTAGAACTAACTAATTACAATAATCAATCAGCGATCAGAAGGAAATGGAGTGTGGGTGTGTGTACATTCAGACAGTGAGTGCACGCAGGCAGGAGCTAGTAGCCTATGAACACAGTGACTGAGTGTCCTAGACTCCTAGTACAGTAAGAGTAAGTAGTAACAGTAAGTAGAACTAACTAATTACAATAATCAATCAGCGATCAGAAGGAAATGGAGTGTGGGTGTGTGTACACTCAGACAGTGAGTGCACGCAGGCAGGAGCTAGTAGCCTATGAACACAGTGACTGAGTGTCCTAGACTCCTAGTACAGTAAGAGTAAGTAGTAACACCAGTAAGTAGAACTAACTAATTACAATAATCAATCAGCGATCAGAAGGAAATGGAGTGTGGGTGTGTGTACACTCAGACAGTGAGTGCACGCAGGCAGGAGCTAGTAGCCTATGAACACAGTGACTGAGTGTCCTAGACTCCTAGTACAGTAAGAGTAAGTAGTAACACCAGTAAGTAGAACTAACTAATTACAATAATCAATCAGCGATCAGAAGGAAATGGAGTGTGGGTGTGTGTACACTCAGACAGTGAGTGCACGCAGGCAGGAGCTAGTAGCCTATGAACACAGTGACTGAGTGTCCTAGACTCCTAGTACAGTAAGAGTAAGTAATAACAGTAAGTAGAACTAACTAATTACAATAATCAATCAGCGATCAGAAGGAAATGGAGTGTGGGTGTGTGTACATTCAGACAGTGAGTGCACGCAGGCA
The DNA here is from genome assembly GCF_040937935.1 of Hyperolius riggenbachi. NCBI lineage: Eukaryota > Metazoa > Chordata > Amphibia > Anura > Hyperoliidae > Hyperolius > Hyperolius riggenbachi. Next base: position 507,027,420 of record NC_090648.1, read on the forward strand.
GGAGCTAGTAGCCTATGAACACAGTGACTGAGTGTCCTAGACTCCTAGTACAGTAAGAGTAAGTAGTAACAGTAAGTAGAACTAACTAATTACAATAATCAATCAGCGATCAGAAGGAAATGGAGTGTGGGTGTGTGTACACTCAGACAGTGAGTGCACGCAGGCAGGAGCTAGTAGCCTATGAACACAGTGACTGAGTGTCCTAGACTCCTAGTACAGTAAGAGTAAGTAGTAACACCAGTAAGTAGAACTAACTAATTACAATAATCAATCAGCGATCAGAAGGAAATGGAGTGTGGGTGTGTGTACACTCAGACAGTGAGTGCACGCAGGCAGGAGCTAGTAGCCTATGAACACAGTGACTGAGTGTCCTAGACTCCTAGTACAGTAAGAGTAAGTAGTAACAGTAAGTAGAACTAACTAATTACAATAATCAATCAGCGATCAGAAGGAAATGGAGTGTGGGTGTGTGTACACTCAGACAGTGAGTGCACGCAGGCAGGAGCTAGTAGCCTATGAACACAGTGACTGAGTGTCCTAGACTCCTAGTACAGTAAGAGTAAGTAATAACAGTAAGTAGAACTAACTAATTACAATAATCAATCAGCGATCAGAAGGAAATGGAGTGTGGGTGTGTGTACACTCAGACAGTGAGTGCACGCACGCAGGAGCTAGTAGCCTATGAACACAGTGACTGAGTGTCCTAGACTCCTAGTACAGTAAGAGTAAGTAGTAACACCAGTAAGTAGAACTAACTAATTACAATAATCAATCAGCGATCAGAAGGAAATGGAGTGTGGGTGTGTGTACACTCAGACAGTGAGTGCACGCACGCAGGAGCTAGTAGCCTATGAACACAGTGACTGAGTGTCCTAGACTCCTAGTACAGTAAGAGTAAGTAATAACAGTAAGTAGAACTAACTAATTACAATAATCAATCAGCGATCAGAAGGAAATGGAGTGTGGGTGTGTGTACACTCAGACAGTGAGTGCACGCACGCAGGAGCTAGTAGCCTATGAACACAGTGACTGAGTGTCCTAGACTCCTAGTACAGTAAGAGTAAGTAGTAACACCAGTAAGTAGAACTAACTAATTACAATAATCAATCAGCGATCAGAAGGAAATGGAGTGTGGGTGTGTGTACACTCAGACAGTGAGTGCACGCACGCAGAAGCTAGTAGCCTATGAACACAGTGACTGAGTGTCCTAGACTCCTAGTACAGTAAGAGTAAGTAATAACAGTAAGTAGAACTAACTAATTACAATAATCAATCAGCGATCAGAAGGAAATGGAGTGTGGGTGTGTGTACACTCAGACAGTGAGTGCACGCACGCAGGAGCTAGTAGCCTATGAACACAGTGACTGAGTGTCCTAGACTCCTAGTACAGTAAGAGTAAGTAATAACAGTAAGTAGAACTAACTAATTACAATAATCAATCAGCGATCAGAAGGAAATAGAGTGTGTGTTGTGTGTGTACACTCAGACAGTGAGTGCGCACACGCAGGAGCTAGTAGCCTATATGAACAGTGACAGTGAGTGTCCCTACGGGTACAGTAAGAGTAAGTAGTAAGTAAGTACAACTAACAATAATCAATCAGTAATCAGAAGGAAATAGAGTGTGTGTACACACAGACAGTGAGTGAGTGCACACACGCAGGAGCTAGCTAGTAGCCTATAAACAGTGACAGTCAGTGAGTGTCCTACTCCTAGTACAGTATAACTACAATACTATTAGTAAAGGACAGCAGAAATACTGGTATAGATGAGAGAAATAAACAGAGGACAGCTGCCCACAGAGGCAAGGCCCCCCTGAGGCCTAAACCTGTAAGCTTGCAGCAGCTGCCTGCAGTTCTCTAATGTAACACACAAGCTACTAACTAAAATACAATGTCTATCTAACTAACAACAATATAGGTGTATATGGCAGGTGTAGGTGAGCAAAAACGCTAGGTAAATGACCACAATAGAGCACTTGCTAAGCCAAAGCACAAAGGAGCAACTCTCTCTCTGTACAAGTATCAGGCAAGGACGGAGAAACGTAACATGGCGGCCGCTATTTATAGGGTAGGGGCTGGCCAGGGTCCCCCTCTGTGATTGGCTGCCGTCAGAGGGCCTGGGAGCCCTCTGATTGGCTCTAAGGACATCAATCTGGGCTATGACGCTATTCGAGCTCGGTACCGAGCTCGAATAGCGCCGGTTTGCTCGAATAGCTCGAATAGTGAATGGGCTATTCGAGTGTACTCGGATAGCCCATTCGAATAGCTCCAGCTATTCGGAGCTCGAATACCGAGCTCGAATAGCTGAAAAAGAGCTCGAATATTCGAGCTACTCGAATATTCGAGCTCTGCTGAGCACCACTAGTATAGAGTGCTTGGGGGTAATCAGTAACAAGCTGTTCCCCATCCCCTTCTTGCACCTCTGACACTGTAGTTGCCATTGGCAGGGAGTGCTATGTATAGAGTGCTTGGGGGTAATCAGTAACACACTGCTCCCCATCCCCTTCTTGCACCTCTGACACTGTAGTTGCCATTGGCAGGGAGTGCTATGTATAGAGTGCTTGGGGGTAATCAGTAACAAGCTGCTCCCCCTCCCCTTCTTGCACCTCTGACACTGTAGTTGCCATTGGCAGGGATTGCTATGTATAGAGTGCTTGGGGGTAATCAGTAACAAGCTGTCCCCATCCCCTTCTTGCACCTCTGACACTGTAGTTCCATTGGCAGGTTTTGGTGCGCCGTATCAATTGTTATGTATAGAGTGCTTGGGGGGCCCCAATGTAAAACTCGCACCGGGGCCCATAGCTCCTTAGCTATGCCACTGCGTGCTACCTTAGCAACATGCACATTAACCCAGTAACGTGGGTGGTGTTAATGCGTTAACAAGCGGCGTGCTTCCATCATTGCCGTCCGCTGCCTTCACACGGCAACTTTACCGGCACAGAGAGCAACTATGTCCTTTAGTGCAACAATTAATTGTCATGTAAATTAAAGAAAATCTTAAGTAACAATACAAAAATTAATGTAACTTACCTGGGGCTTCTTGCAGCCTCCTGGAGTCATCCTGTGGCCACGCTGAGTCCCTCCAGGCGGCAATGGCGACCCCCACAAAGCTGTCTGCATCGAAATTCGCAATTACGCATCCTAATCATAATGCGAAATTTCAGAGAAAATTGTAATTGATTTCGTATGTAATAGTAGTATTTTAAAATTTTGCGTAATTTTCTCAAAATTTGCTGAGTTTAGAGGTGAATAGCAAAGTCCCCATACATGCTATTGCTACATATGTTAAGCAGAAAAGTGGGTATAAGTCGCACAAATAATTTTTCAAAAAGACCTTGTAGTTTTTGAGAAACTCTATTTTAAAAATGCAAAGAAAAATGTTTTTTAAACTAATTTTTCTAAGTTTAAAAACCATTTTTTTACTTGAATTTTTAAAATCGAGTTTCTCAAAAACTATGAGGTCTTTTTGCAAAATTCCTTTTTTGACTTATACCCACTATTCTGCTTAACATATGTAGCAATTCTGGTGTCAATAGCATGTATGGGGGCGTTGCTATTCACTGCTAAAGTTGTCAAGAAATGACGCAAAATTTCGCAAAATTTTATACGAAATTACAAATGACTACCGTATATACTCGCATATAAGCCGACCCGCATATAAGCCGACCCCCCAACTTTTCCCTGAAAAAACTGGGAAAAATGATTGACCCCCATATAAGCCGGGGGTAGGAAATGCTGGATTGGTGCAGCCCCCCAGTGTGTCCCAGTATAGCTAGTATAGTGCCCAGTATAGGTAGGTAGTGTCCAGTATAGCTAGTATAGTGCCCAGTATAGCTAGTAAAGTGCCCAGTATAGCCAGTATAGTGCCCAGTATGGGTAGGTAGTGCCTCAGTTTAGCTAGTATAGTGCCCAGTTTAGCTAGTATAGTGCCCCAGTATGGCTAGTAAAGTGCCCAGTTTAGCCAGTATAGTGCCCAGTTTAGTTAGTATAGTGCCCAGTTTAGCCAGTATAGTGCCCAGTTTAGTGCCCAGTTTAGCTAGTATAGTGCCCAGTTTAGCCAGTATAGTGCCCAGTTTAGCTAGTATAGTGCCCAGTTTAGCTAGTATAGTGCCCAGTTTAGCCAGTATAGTGCCCAGTTTAGCCAGTATAGTGCCCAGTTTAGCTAGTATAGTGCCCAGTTTAGCTAGTATAGTGCCCAGTTTAGCCAGTATAGTGCCCAGTTTAGCCAATATAGTGCCCAGTTTAGCTAGTATAGTGCCCAGTTTAGCCAGTATAGTGCCCAGTTTAGCCAGTATAGTGCCCAGTTTAGCTAGTTTAGTGCCCAGTTTAGCTAGTTTAGTGCCCAGTTTAGCCAGTATAGTGCCCAGTTTAGCTAGTATAGTGCCCAGTTTAGCCAGTATAGTGCCCAGCATAGGTAGGTAGTACTCCCGGCTCCCCGCCGCTGCTATTACCTGCAGGCAGCGGCCGCTTCCTAATCCGCGTTCCTCTTCTTAAACTTTTCAGCGTGTATCACAGCAGCGCGCCCGGCGCTGCTGCTGTGACGATGCAGAGTGCAGGAAAGAGCGCGGCTCCCTATAACGGCGATCTGTATCGCCGTTACCAAGGGAACCGCTCTTTCCTGCCCCTGCATCATCACAGCAGCAGCGCCGGGCGCGCTGCTGTGATACACGCTGAAAAGTTTAAGAAGAGGAACGCGGATTAGGAAGCGGCCGCTGCCTGCAGGTAATAGCAGCGGCGGCCGCGGGGGGAGCGGGGAGGGGGGGGAGCGGGGCGCGGAACACCCACCACCCACCACTATACCACCAGGGAAGACTCGCATACAAGCCGACCCCCCAACTTTTGACCCCCTTTTTGGGGGTCAAAAATTCGGCTTGTATGCGAGTATATACGGTATACGAAATCAATTGAATTTGCAAATCGTAATTACGTATAAGCGTAATTGCGAAAATGTATGCAAAATGTAGCCAAATCGTAATTTGTTGATTACGGTCGACACTACTGTCCGGGCCATGTGCCCCCTCACCGCGCTGGGACTGTACTGCGCATGTGTATCCGGTAGCAGGAGTGTGATCAGTGGCCGGACATGCACATTATCCACCGACTGGCAGTAACCAGCCAGCTTTGCAAAACAAGACTGTATTGACCAAGTTGGGTCTAATAGCTTAGAGAAGCTTGCATCAGGCGCAGAGATTACAGGGGCAGCATGTTTGTACTGTGTTTACACTAACAGCATGCAGTCAGAGTAGGAGGAGAAGGGAGAGGAGAGTGAGGTGAAGAGGTCATCATTGGGGAAAAGCAGCTTGTTGTGCTGTGTGAGGAGTCTGGCAGTGAGTGAGGAAGGGGGAAGCAGGAGAGCATCATTAGGGAAAAGCAGCTTGTTGTGCTGTGTGAGGAGTCTGACAGTGAGTGAGGAGGGGGGAGGCAGGAAAGCATCATTGGGGAAAAGCAGCTTGTTGTGCTGTGTGAGGAGTCTGACAGTGAGTGAGGAGGGGGGAGGCAGGAGAGCATCATTGGGGAAAATCAGCTTGTTGTGCTGTGGGAGGAGTCTGACTGTGAGTGAAGAGGGGGGAGGCAGGAGTTCATCATTGGGGAAAAGCAGCTTGTTGTGCTGTGTGAGGAGTCTGACAGTGAGTGAGGAGGGGGGAGGCAGGAGAGCAGCATTGGGGAAAAGCAGCTTGTTGTGCTGTGTGAGGAGTCTGACAGTGAGTGAGGAGGGGGGAGGCAGGAGAGCAGCATTGGGGAAAAGCAGCTTGTTGTGCTGTGTGAGGAGTCTGACAGTGAGTGAGGAGGGGGGAGGCAGGAGAGCAGCATTGGAGAAAAGCAGCTTGTTGTGCTGTGTGAGGAGTCTGACAGTGAGTGAGGAGGGGGGAGACAGGAGAGCATCATTGGGGAAAAGCAGCTTGTTGTGCTGTGTGAGGAGTCTGACAGTGAGTGAGGAGGGGGGAGGCAGGAAAGCATCATTGGGGAAAAGCAGCTTGCTGTGCTGTGTGAGGAGTCTGACAGTGAGTGAAGAGGGGGGAGGCAGGAGGTCATCATTGGGGAAAAGCAGCGGGGAAAAGCAGCTTGTTGTGCTGTGTGAGGAGTCTGACAGTGAGTGAGGAGGGGGGAGGCAGGAGAGCAGCAGTGTTTCAATTGACTTGCACAGCAGAGGTGACACTGCTGTCCTGACTGAGGAGGAATGGAGTGGCTGAGGGTGAGCAGTGTGTTTGTCACAGACTCGCAGCCAGCCAGTGTGCTATTGTGTTGAGCTGCAGCATGTCATGATTCAAGCTGTTGCATAAGCTCCCTTACTGTACTGGAAAACAATATGAGACTCTTTTCTTTGTTACTAATGTTCTATTTCTTAGCTGCACTACACATACAATTTATTATCTCATAAGTTTATTTTTGCTTCAGTTTTGCTTTAAAGTGGATATACTGATTGCATGTTAGAAGTCCTCCTATCCTTTAAATAAGCCTGAAAGCGAGGGAGGTCTTATTTCTGTTCGCTGCTGTCATTGAGGAGCGCCGCGTGCGTCTCCGCGGCGTCCTGAGGGTACAATGGGTGTCAGAAAGTGACAGGTTAGGTGAGATGTAAGTCTATATTTAGCCAGCGATAAGGAATTGACTGAAGAGTTCCCCGATGACACTCCGCCCCTCCGCAGAGCGACTCGCCAAACGCCTCGCCGCCTCTCTGCCTTCAGTAGATCTGTCACAGTGTTACCTCTATCTGCGCTCTGCAGAACCAGCGAGTCACTCACATCAAACAAGCCAGGCAGTTGGGTTTACACTCGTCACTTTTTGGCTAGGAACACACAAATAGCAGAAACGCTAGTGTTGCGGGAAACGCTGCGTTTTTGCCGCTAATGGAAGTCTATGGGCCGCAGGATGCGTGCGTTTTCAAAAATGCTGGTTTTGTTGCGTAATCTTCAAAAACGCATGAAAAAAAAACACATAATGAAAGTCAGTGGGAACACAATGTATTGCGTTTTGCATGCTTTTTTTCCATGCATTTTATATGCGTTTTTTCAACAAAAAAATGTGTGATGTATTTCCGCTTCCTGTTGTCTTCCTAGTGATTTGCATAAAACGCAATGTAAAAACGCATTGAAAAAGCATATGCGTTTTGTATATGCGAACCGCAAACGCGTAAAAAAAAAGCACGCAAAACTCTAGAAAAACGCAAATACAGGAAAAAAATGCAAATGCACTAAAAACGCACACCCACACAAAAAACACACATGACAGAAAACACGACCTTTCAGACTCTGCTACGTGTGCACCCAGCCTCATGTAGGCTGGGTTCACACTCGTCAGTTTTTCTGTGCATTTTCTGCATGAATGTGCTGGTTCACACTTGCATGTGTTTTTCATGCAGAAAAACAACTGACAGCAATGCAGCACTGTGAGGCTGGGATCACACTAGGCGGTGCGTGAAAGGTTGTGTTTTGCTGCATATGTGTTTGGGCGTTTTTTTTTGTCATAATGAAGTGCATTTGCATTTCGTCCATGCGTTTTGCTTGTTTTTACTGCATTTGCATTTCACACATATAAATCACAAGTGCGTTTGTGATATGCGTTTTATGCACATTTTTGGGAATGTGTACAGTGTAATACATTTTCGATGTCCTCTCTGGCTCATCACTAGGAAGTCAACAGGAAGAGGAAATACATCATCAAACTTGTTTTTTATGCAAAAAACACATAAAAAAGCACAATAAAACACTATACCTCTGCGTCACCATAGACATACAGTATATTAAGTGCGTTTTAGATGTGTTTTGGAAAAATATGCAGCAAGTTCAACGTTTCAAAAACGCACATTACAGAACACAAACGGATGCGTTTTTTCATGCGGCCCATTAAATTTTATTATGCGCGTTATACCTGCGTTTTCCACAACGCCTAGTGTGTTCCTACAGTCAGACAACTCATGCAGAAAAACTGATGTACAAGTGTGAATCCAGCCATAGGCGCCAATTCACTAAGACACGTTTGTTTAAAAGTTAAAGAGAACCTGTACTTTAAATTACTTATAACAAAAAGCATACCATTCTATTCATTATGTTCTCCTGGGCCCCTCTGTGCTGTTTCTGCCACTCTATGCTGCAATCCTGGTTTGTAATTCCAAGTTTTATGCAGTGTTTACAAACAAACTAACCAGCTTGTGATAGGCTCACATAAACAGAGTGTGTGAGTCATACAGAGTGTGCAGGGGGCCTGCAGAGGGTGTGTATAGCTTCTTCCTATCACAAGCAGCCCTGCACATTCCAGCCTCAGCCCGACAGAGCCGACAGAAGAAAGAAGATTAGATCATATAACAGAGATAACACAGCCACTGTGCAACTAGGAAAGGCTGCAGTAAGACAGACCACATTAGAACAGGCATAGGAACTTATAGGATAGAAGAAGTAAGGATGAACATTTTGTTACAGAGTCTCTTTAAAGGTCGATAAAATATCGCATTCGGCGTTCTAGACTTTTTTCTGAATTCATGAAGATTTTTACACATGTGGTTCTAGTTTGATAATTGCAGCTGCATGACAATTCGCTAAGTTTTTACCACATGCGGTATTACATTCGCTATTTGATGGATTATTGCAATGCAGGGGACATGGATGGAAGATGTGCAGATGTTTTATAAACGCTGACAACTAATTTGCAAGTCTAAACTGCATAAAATGAACATAACATTTGTATCAGCTCAAAACTATTAGCATCTTATTAACCATTTTTAAAGAGGCCTTGTAGTGACAGAGTAGAGTATAGTGCAGTAAATTATTTGGCATTCCCACTTATGTTAATATTTCTGTTTTCAGCTTGAAGGTAGGAAGATAGGCCCAGTGCACACCAAAAACCTCTAGCAGATCCGCATAACGCTAGAGGTTTTTGGAGCAGATTTCAGAGCGATTCTAGGCATGTTTAGGGCTCATTCACACTTGCTGATCGCAAAACAATAACGATTTTGTTAGCGTTTTTATCTGGCTTTTTTCTGGCGATTAACACCAAAGAAAATCACCATTCACACCTGGCGATTTTTTAGTGATCGCGTTTTGCGCTTCTATAGCACTTAAATGCGTTCGCTGGAAAATCGCCTGAAAATGGTGCAGGCTACGCGTTTGCGTTTAACGTTTTTGGGCGATTTGCAGCGATTAGCACAAATCGCCCAAATGAGAACGGGCCCATACACTTATTACCCTAGCGCTTTGAAAAGTGATAGCGTTTGAGCATTTTGCCGAAATCGCCGGCAAAACGCTCAAGTGTGACTGGGTCCTTAGAGAGGCTTTCTAAACATGCTTAGCGTTTTTTCAGAGCGGTTTTCCACTTTTCTATACTTTAGCATTGAGGCAGAAACGCCTCAGAAATCTAAAAAATGCTGCAGCCCCCGAGTTTGCGTTTGGGGAAAAAACGAGCCGCTCTGGTGTGCACCATCCCATTCACTTTCATTAGCCAAGCGGTTTTCCCTCGCAAGCGTTTTCAAAAACGCTTCAGAACCGCTCTGGTGAGTACCAGTCCTTAGGCAGAATTGCATATGCGGTTTCCATAGCACATAGTGCAAAACGCATATGTGATTCTGCCTAGTGTATTCCTACCCTTAGAAACACTACCTATATCAACATATTAGTACATTACAGTTAGCTCCACCCACCTCCTGTCATGACCACACCCATTTTTGGGTGTGGCACTCACTCCTATTCTGGTCTGGCCTCTCAGTTGAACTTGAGAGCCCCATGTAACCCTTGAGTCAAAACATTTGCCCACCCATGAGTTAAGTTATACTTTTAATTTCTGCATTATGTTATCATGGGTTAATTTTCAGGGCACCTGAGGTGAAAATAAACTAATGAAATAAACAATTGTATCTATCCTCCCTCTCCAAAAAAGGACTTTTTAAGATATTTCACAGTGTTATTCTATATTTAAGTCTACTTTTTTTTAATCTGTTTATTGGTTTGGATTGTTCTTATCAATTTTGAAGATTCCAATAAAAAATTATATATATATATATATATATATATATATATATATATATATATATATATATATACATACTTTTTAAGTTTTTACTGTTGTATTGTTTTTGCTCTATGACACATTCATTGAAGTATGCCAGAGCTAAAATCTATGAACTATTGACCCTTTTTATCTATTTTCTGCTCTCAGAAGCCATTTTGTGCTAGGAAAGTGTTTTATAGATGGAATTTCTTATCAGTGAGCGTCACAATGTAGTCTGACCGAGTCCTGACCAGGACAGAACCTGCCACTTACATACCTGAGCCCATATGCAATTCACTGTTTCTCCTGAGATTTCTCCTAGTAGATAATTTTTATCTTTGATTTACAATAACTTTTTAGCACTTTGCAATGGAAAAAGTACCGAAAAGTAGGTGAAAAAGTACTATCAAAATTATTTTAAATATGTGTTTGCTTGCTGGTGGTTTAAAAAGTATTTTATTTACGTAAGTTGTAAAAATATCACCTAGGATAAAAATCAGGGGAAAAATGATTTGCATATGGCCCCTGATGTTTAACTCTTTCAGGCATAGAAAGAAAAAAAGGAACACAGCCTAGTTATTTGTGTGCTAGGCACTGTACATACACATGTCTATCTCATCATGTCACATGTCACTTCGGGTATCCTTTAAAGAGTAACTGTCAGGCTGCAAAAGCGAATTTACACCTCTCTTCTCCTGTGTTAAACAGTTTAGAAGGAAACCAAAAAGGCAATATTGAAGTTAAAAATCTCTCTTATTTTGATGCTTGCTGAATATCAATCCTCTTTATTCCCAAGCTCCTAAGGAGGCCGGCAGGACGCATAACAGATACTGCAAAGCATTCTGGGGCTGCTTCTTCTCCCCACTGCACTCCCTTGGTCCTCCCCTTCATTTCCCTATCCCCCTCCCCTAAGGCTGCTTTCACAGTGAGAAGTTACAGGCTCATGTTACAGCAGCTTGTATCTTGCAGCCCAGCTCACAGCACTGAAAAATCAATGTGCTGTTCACAGTGCACATGTTGCGTTAGAGTATACTGCATGAGTCCGCTATTGTGCCTAGCCACATGGCTAATTAATATTCACTGCACAGTAGTGTTGTCCGGATCATGAACCATTAGGATCTTTGATCCGGATCTTTTTTGTGAGTCGAATCATCAGTAAGCAGGGTAAGGGAGGATATTACATCACAATTGGCTTCATACAAGACAGACAAACATGGAACCTGCCCTGAGCTGTCAGGAACATCAATCTCTGCAAATACTATATAAAAATTCTGTGAAATCCAAACGTGGACAGTGAAATGCATATGTAATGTAAGTACAGCCAATATTTAGCTACTGATATATGTGTTTTTTTTTCTCTGAGACCCTATTCCTTACAGCTTCTCTTTAAAGTTAACCTGTGAGATAGAAAATGCCCCTCCTCCCCAGTGTCATCCATCGCTGGGACCCCCGAAAAGTGGCCAGTTAAAGTCAAGAAAACAGAATTTTCAGCAAACAGTGACACCAACAAGATGGATGCCAGGGGAGGTCCCGGTCCCCGAAGGCCACACTAGAGTGGCAGAACAAGTGCTTTTCCACTGGAACCACGCCCTCTGCCCTGGTCTCTTGGACACTCCCTCCCCCCTGCCCACCCCCGTTCATGTGTAAAACCACTCTTTCTTCCACTTTAGTTTGGCCTCCAGGGACCCGGGAATCGCCGGCAGCCATTTTGTTGACATCACTATGGTCCGAAAATTCTTGTTTTAAAAGCCAATTTCCACTTTCCATAGCCGTTGTGTTAACGCCGTGTTTGCTGACATTTCTTGTTTCCGAATCCAATTTTCTGCATCAGTAGAAAGCGGGACTCAAAACAGTGTAACTTCCAATATTTTTGATTTTACTTGGAACGGCCGAATTCCGATGCGAAAGTCGGAATTTGGAACTGTCCTAATTCCGAGAGCTCATACCTACACACGCGAATGCGGAAGGGGCTGACGAGAAAACCTTTAAGGGTCTCACCTCTGAAACAAGACTGTGAGGTGAAGGGAAGGGAAAGCCTTTTTGGGATCCAACGTTTCACCCTTCCGAGGTGTTCATCCCATCATGCTTTATAAACCGCAAAGGGTGGAGCACAGTCAGCTGTCTGAGGCCACACCCTGCAGCCCTGGAGGCAGGGCCGGGCTGAGGCATAGGCTGGAGAGGCTCCAGCCTCAGGGCGCAGTGTAGGAGGGGGCGCAGGGCCGGGCCGAGGCATAGGCTGGAGAGGCTCCAGCCTCAGGGCGCAGTGTAGGAGGGCGCAGGGCCGGGCCGAGGCATAGGCTGGAGAGGCTCCAGCCTCGGCGCAGTGTAGGAGGGGGCGCACAATTCATTCAGCTGTCATTCCTAATTGTGTTTGAAGCAGAAAGAAATAAGAAAAGGGCATACATGGCAGTGACTGCAAGCCAGATAACTAGAGATTAAGGTGTTGGGGGTCCTGGGGTGCCTCTTAGTCTAATAGTAATCAGTGAGTGACGGCTGGGGGGGAGGGATGGAGGGGCGCACTTTGGTGTCTCAGCCTTGGGTGCTGGAGGACCTTGTCCCGGCTCTGCCTGGAGGCCTGTGTGGAAAGAAATGTCCAGTGGGGTACCAGATACTTTAGAAACTCAAGAAAACAAGCTGCATCCATCATCCAGGCTTCCGCCTATATCGCCTTGTCACTGCATGCGCCGTTGCTTGTAACATTTTTCTTTCTGATGAGAATCAGGTTTGGAATCTTTCCTTGAAACCTCTTTGGTTTCCCCTGAGCTTCGGCCCTCCCTGCATGTCGGGGAATTGACTCGTAGATAAACCTCTCAACGGTCTTCCACTAACATGACCTTGTTTTCTTTGTTGTTTTTGCCCCGGTGAGCCAAACAACCTGACGGCTTGTTCTGCAGTTGATTACTTTCATGCCGTGCTTTGTACGTGAGATGTAAGGACGCTGGGCGCCGGGGAGGACGCCTGATCTCTCTAGCATCAGAATAATAGGCTGTGTGGCTTCATCTGCCAAATGCATTTCCATTCTGATTGCTGCCATGTGAGGTTTAATCTGGACACATCGGCCAGTTTATGAAGAGTCAGTGAATCCAGGTAGATATTGTCTTGGATGCCTTGATATTTATTAGTTTCTTGGGGGCAAGGATTACATTTTTGTAAAAATCACTAGGTGTACTCATATGAACCATGGATGTCTACAAAGGCCCTTAAAGGGAAACTCTGCCTTTCCCCATCAATTTCTGATCGATAATTTAAGGGGTATCTGTAGTGGAAAAAGTGCCTCTGCGAGGTTTGTGTAAGAAACGTTGCCATAATATGTGTATTTTGTGGGGTAACACTTCCACCTTATGTGCGTGTATTTTGTGGAAAACCACTGCCACAGTATGGGCTCAATTCGCTAAAGTGTGATAACTGCTATTTGTTACATTTCCTTACTTCTAATTAGTGATGCTGCAATGTGTATTGATGGCCTATTGTCACTAGGGGGCAGTGTGAGGCAATAACAGAGGATTTCTGCTTTCAGTTTCTATATTTTCTGCTAGCAGAGAGAGATCAAAGCATCCCAAGGATTTACAGCACAGCGAGTTCTGCCGACTGAGGTGAAAAGCAGTGCACTTATCTCACACGAGATAACTCTATTGAGGCTGATAATGGGTTAAAGTGTCTGTAGACATAGTACTGTATTTGGGGCTCCGGTGTCTCTGTGTTGTTGTCTTTCTGTGGAAGGCACCAGATTCTCCCAGCAGTATATGCCCCATAGTTGTCCAGAATGCCGCCCACCACACAGGCTGGACGCTGAAACCTCCATTTCACCTTGCAGCGCAGATGAATTAATAAAAACTGCTGCCACTTTGATGTACACGGCTATGCTAGACATGAGAGCTATACATTAAAGTGCTCAACAACTGGCAAAAGAAAAATGTGCTTGGCCAGTTTCCGTACCTGCTTCAAGGAAATTTATACAGAGTTTTTAACACCCCCTGCCTACCTTAAAGAGAACCAGAGACAAGCACCCTCATGTATTTTACCATATCAATGGGAACATGGCAGTAAACACCTACTCTGCTCTTTGTTTCATTTTTCACTGTTCAGTCTTCTTGTTATCAGCCTTGATAAAATCTCTGACTGAGCATTCAGTCTAGCTTTGCCCTGTAATGATTATAGCTGAATCAGACCTCTGTGATGTCTTTTCAAGACCAAGTCTGCCCCCTTGTGGCTCTGCTTTCTTGCTATGTCTCCTCTTATCAGGAAAGCAGAGCCAGGTAGCTATAATTCGCCTGATGGGAAAACGCCTGCACTGGACGTTTAAAAGCTCCCAGGTGCGTCAAACTGCAACGCACCAAAATGTAGTGTTAGATGTGAAAGGTAAAATGAAAGTCTATGGACTTTCATTTTACCTTGGTTAACGCAAAGTATTGACTTTGTGTCAAAACGTCAGAAATCAGCTCTGGTGTGAAAGAGCCCAGACCTATGTCATCTGTGTAAAAGTTACAAGTCTCCCCAGCCCACAGTGCAGGGAGCTGACGATGCATGGATACATTGTATCTAGTTTATTTATTGTTTTCCATGAGGGAATTGAGTTTTTTGTTTCTGTTTTATAATCAGTGATGCTCACTCACAGAAATGCTCTGGCATGTTGGGTTTAGATTTATCTCCTACATTTTGAGATGAAAGAGCAGTCTTGGCAGGGAAAGTTCACAGCAGCAGCCGAAGAAAAGAATAATGAACCGGCCTCTCACCCGTTCCCAAACTGGCCTGAATGCGCAGAATAGAATTGTAGGGGGCTGCTTATTATTTGACAAAAGTAGAGTTGAGCTTTAAAATTGGACTTGTCCTTTAAATTAGTTTGGAGGGTAATGTTATTGCCACATTTCTTTAAACTGTTAAAGGGGAACTGAAGTAAGAGGTATACGGAGGCTGCCATATTTATTTCCTTTTAAACAATACCAGTTGCCTGGCAGCCCTGCTGGTCTATTTCTCTGCAGTAGTATCTGAATAACACCAGAAACAAGCAGGCAGCTAGTCTTGTCAGATCTGACTTTAAAGTCTGAAACACCTGATCTGCTGCATGCTTGTTCAGGGGCTATGGCTAATAGTATTAGAGGCAGAGGATCAGCAGGGCTGCCAGGCAACTGCCAGGCAACTGGTATTGCTTAAAAGGAAATAAACATGGCATACCTCTTACTTCAGTTCCCCTTTAACCACCTTAGCGGTATGGACGAGCTCAGCTCGTCCATTACCGCCAGAGGGTGCCGCTCAGGCCCTGCTGGGCCGATTTTGATCAAATAAAGAGCAGCACACGCAGCCGGCACTTTGCCAGCCGCGTGTGCTGCCTGATCGCCGCCGCTCTGCGGCGATTCGCCGCGAGCAGCGGCGAAAGAGGGTCCCCCCAGCCGCCTGAGCCCTGCGCAGCCGGAACAAATAGTTTCGGCCAGCGCTAAGGGCTGGATCGGAGGCGGCTGACGTCAGGACGTCGGCTGACGTCCATGACGTCACTCCGCTCGTCGCCATGGCGACAGGAGAAGCCAAACACGGAAGGCTGCTCATTGCGGCCTTCCGTGTTACTTTTGGCCGCCGGAGGCGATCAGAAGAACGCCTCCGGAGCGCCATCTAGTGGGCTTTCATGCAGCCAACTTTTAGTTGGCTGCATGAAATAGTTTTTTTTTTATTTAAAAGAAACCCTCCCGCAGCCGCCCTGGCGATCTTAATAGAACACCAGGGTGGTTAAGAGCCCTGCACACATTATCTCGAGATGGGTAATGCATGGAAGAGAATCTGTCATATCATGTGATCGGAACTCAGAAGAGGATGTCAGCATTGCAGCGCTGCTGCTGGTGGGGGAGAGGAGAAGCCGATCCAGCCGCCTGGGATAGGTAAGTATAATTGCTCCCTGCTCTGCATACACTGTCAGGCTGGAAAAGGGACAATTACCCAGCAGCTAAAGGGTTAAAGGATACCCAAGGTGACATGTGACATGATGAGATAGACATGTGTATGTACAGTGCCTAGCACACAAATAACTAGTCTGTGTTCCTGTTTTTCTTTCTCTGCCTGAAAGAGTTAAATATCAGGTATGTAAGTGGCTGACTCGGTCCTGACTCAGACAGGAAGTGACTACAGTGTGACCCTCACTGATAAGAAATTCCAACTATAAAACACTTTCCTAGCAGAAAATGGCTTCTGAGAGCAGGAAAGAGATAAAAAAAAGGTCAATAGTTCATAAATG
The DNA here is from genome assembly GCF_040937935.1 of Hyperolius riggenbachi. NCBI lineage: Eukaryota > Metazoa > Chordata > Amphibia > Anura > Hyperoliidae > Hyperolius > Hyperolius riggenbachi. Next base: position 507,043,614 of record NC_090648.1, read on the forward strand.
TTAGCTCTGGCCTACTTCAATGAATGTGTCATTGAGCAAAAACAATAAAACAGTTACAACTTAAAAAGTAAATTTAAGCATGAAATAAAACTGGAATATCTTAAAAGGTCATTTTTAGGAGAAGGAAGATGAATGCAATAGTTTATTTCATTAGTTTATTTTCACCTCGGGTGTCCTTTAACTATTTCACATTCCTGGACGTGAAACTCACGTCCAGGAAGCCATGTGCGCTTCTGCGCGTCCACGCGGCCGATCGCGCGCGTGCACGCGCGCGATCGGCCGGCGGTTTGTTAGCCAGTGAATCAGTGAATCGGGCAACGGTGCCCGATCACTGATTCCTCTCCCCCGCAGAAAAAGCGACAGCTTCTCTCGGAAGCTACGCTTCTTCTGCCTCCTATGTCGCTCTAAGCGTACGTGGTACGCTTAGAGTGACGTCACTGTAAACAACTCATGGCTGCCATCTTGTGGCCAAAAAGTAAACTACATCTAAATGTTAAATAAAAATAAAAATACACATATATTTACAAAAAAAAATACAATTTCAATCCCACCCTCCCAAAAATACCCACATAAAATGTTTAATTAAAAAAAAAAAAAAACATTACAATTAAAAAAAAAAAAAACACACAAATATTTACCTAAGGGTCTAAACTTTTTAAATATCTATGTAAAGATGAAATATTTCTTTTTTTTTTTATTATAAGCTTGTAAATAGTGATGAATGCAAAACGGAAAAAATGCACTTTTATTTCCAAATAAAATATTGTCGCCATACATTGTGATAGGGACATAATTTAAATGGTGTAATAAACGGGACAAATGGGCATATACAATACGTGGGTTTTAATTATGGAGGCATGTATTATTTTAAAACTATAATTGCCGAAAAGTGAGAAATAATGATTTGTTTCCGTTTTCTTCTTATTCTTCCTTTTAAAATGCATTTACAGTAAAGTGGCTCTTAGTAAAATGTACCCCCCAAAGAAAGCCTAATTGGTGGCGGAAAAAACAAGATATAGATCAGTTCATTGTGATAAGTAGTAATAAAGTTATAGGCTAATGAATGGGAGGTGAACATTGTTCGGATGCATGAAGCGAAAAACGACTGAATGCGAACTGGTTAAGGTTAGTATTTGCGTACGAACACATGACATCTGTGAACGAAGTGGAGCGCAGTTATTCTGTGCAATCTCTAACAACACTGCGCTGGAGAAACAAAGTAGGGTTGTTTGTCAAAGAGGAACTGCAGTGCAAATAAGATAATGAACAATTTCTTTTTTTTAATATATATGTATTTTACAATGTTGATTTATAGATGATTTAGTCAGTGTTTGCCCATTGTAAAATGTTTCCTCTCCCTGATTTACATTCTGACATGTATCACAGGTGGCCACATCTTTAGTTCTGTCAGGTGAGCTCTGTGGAATGTTCGTTTACTGGGAGTTCCAAAGCCAGTACAAAATATACCTGGTCTCCTGGAATGCTCTGGAAGGAGTCTTACGTATAGCTAAACAGGGGCGTGTTCAGGGTCGGAGTGGGACACTGGGGGCCCACCAAAGAATTTTCAACCTGGGGCCCACACATCCCATGATTGTGGTGAAAATAGGGCGTGGCCATGCATCGGGAGGTGGGCGTGGTCATGATGTATTATGGACAGGGCCAAATGTACATGATCTTAGCAGCATTGTAATTCAGAGACACTGCTGCCCAGCAAAACTTTGCATAGAGTCCCCTCCTTCAATATAAAGTAATGTCCTACTTTGCAGAGGTTGCGACCGCAGAGGCTGCAGAGGTTGCGACCGCCTTGGGGCCCTTGGGCCAAAGGGGCCCCGAAGGGCCCTCCCTCAACTACAGTATTACCTCTCTATTGGTCCTGTGCTCATAATAATCACTTCTATAGATACTTTGAATAGTGGTAATCATTAACAAGCTATTTCCCATCCCCTTCTTGCACCTCTGACACTGTAGTAGCCATTGGCTGGTTTTGGTGCGTTGTATCAATTGTTATGTATAGAGTGCTTGGGGGGCCCATTGTAAAATTTGCATCGAGGCCCACAGCTCCTTAGCTACGCCACTGCTCTCAGCATGAGTGATCACAGCACCAGTGGCGTACCTAGGGCATTTGACACCCGGTGCTGGGTATTAAAAGACACCCCCCCCCTCCCGAAAAAAGATGGGTGTGGCTATAACCCACGGCGCGCGAATATAGCTAGTATAGTTGCCCTTAGTGTAGGTAATATAGTTGCCCCCAGTATAGCTAGTATAGTTGCCCCAGTATAGCTAGTATGGTCGCCCCCAGCCAGTATAGTTGCCCCCAGCCAGTACAGCTAGTATAGTTGCCCCCAGCCAGGATAGCTACCCCCAGTATAGCTAGTATAGTTGCCCCAGCCAGTATAGTTGCCCCCAGTATAGCTAGTATAGTTTAGTTGCCCCCAGTATAGCTAATATAGTTGCCCCCAGTAAGTATAGTTGTCCCCAGTATAGCTAGTATAGTTGCCCCCAGTAAGCTAGTATAGTTGCCCCCAGTATGGCTAGTATAGTTGCCCCCAGTATGGCTAGTATAGTTGTCCCCAGTATAGCTAGTATAGTTGCCCCCAGTAAGCTAGTATAGTTGCCCCCAGTATGGCTAGTATAGTTGCCCCCAGTAGGCTAGTATAGTTGCCCCCAGTATAGCTGGTATAGTTGCCCCCAGTAAGCTAGTATAGTTGCCCCCAGTATGGCTAGTATAGTTGCCCCCAGTAAGCTAGTATAGTTGCCCCCAGTATGGCTAGTATAGTTGCCCCCAGTAAGCTAGTATAGTTGCCCCCAGTATGGCTAGTATAGTTGCCCCCAGTAAGCTAGTATAGTTGCCCCCAGTATGGCTAGTATAGTTGCCCCCAGTAAGCTAGTATAGTTGCCCCCAGTATGGCTAGTATAGTTGCCCCCAGTATGGCTAGTATAGTTGCCCCCAGTAAGCTAGTATAGTTGCCCCCAGTATGGCTAGTATAGTTGCCCCCAGTATGGCTAGTATAGTTGCCCCCAGTAAGCTAGTATAGTTGCCCCCAGTATGGCTAGTATAGTTGCCCCCAGTAAGCTAGTATAGTTGCCCCAAGTATGGCTAGTATAGTTGCCCCCAGTATGGCTAGTATAGTTGCCCCCAGTAAGCTAGTATAGTTGCCCCCAGTAAGCTAGTATAGTTGCCCCCAGTATGGCTAGTATAGTTGCCCCCAGTAAGCTAGTATAGTTGCCCCCAGTATGGCTAGTATAGTTGCCCCCAGTAAGCTAGTATAGTTGCCCCCAGTATGGCTAGTATAGTTGCCCCCAGTAAGCTAGTATAGTTGCCCCCAGTATGGCTAGTATAGTTGCCCCCAGTAAGCTAGTATAGTTGCCCCCAGTATGGCTAGTATAGTTGCCCCCAGTATGGCTAGTATAGTTGCCCCCAGTATGGCTAGTATAGTTGCCCCCAGTATGGCTAGTATAGTTGCCCCCAGTATGGCTAGTATAGTTGCCCCCAGTAAGCTAGTATAGTTGCCCCCAGTATGGCTAGTATAGTTGCCCCCAGTATGGCTAGTATAGTTGCCCCCAGTATGGCTAGTATAGTTGCCCCCAGTAAGCTAGTATAGTTGCCCCCAGTATGGCTAGTATAGTTGCCCCCAGTATGGCTAGTATAGTTGCCCCCAGTAAGCTAGTATAGTTGCCCCCAGTATGGCTAGTATAGTTGCCCCCAGTATGGCTAGTATAGTTGCCCCCAGTAAGCTAGTATAGTTGCCCCCAGTAAGCTAGTATAGTTGCCCCCAGTATGGCTAGTATAGTTGCCCTCAGTAAGCTAGTATAGTTGCCCCCAGTATGGCTAGTATAGTTGCCCCCAGTATGGCTAGTATAGTTGCCCCCAGTATGGCTAGTATAGTTGCCCCCAGTAAGCTAGTATAGTTGCCCCCAGTATGGCTAGTATAGTTGCCCCCAGTAAGCTAGTATAGTTGCCCCCAGTATGGCTAGTATAGTTGCCCCCAGTAAGCTAGTATAGTTGCCCCCAGTATGGCTAGTATAGTTGCCCCCAGTAAGCTAGTATAGTTGCCCCCAGTATGGCTAGTATAGTTGCCCCCAGTAAGCTAGTATAGTTGCCCCCAGTATGGCTAGTATAGTTGCCCCCAGTATGGCTAGTATAGTTGCCCCCAGTATGGCTAGTATAGTTGCCCCCAGTATGGCTAGTATAGTTGCCCCCAGTAAGCTAGTATAGTTGCCCCCAGTATGGCTAGTATAGTTGCCCTCAGTAAGCTAGTATAGTTGCCCCCAGTAAGCTAGTATAGTTGCCCCCAGTATGGCTAGTATAGTTGCCCCCAGTATGGCTAGTATAGTTGCCCCCAGTATGGCTAGTATAGTTGCCCCCAGTATGGCTAGTATAGTTGCCCCCAGTATGGCTAGTATAGTTGCCCCCAGTAAGCTAGTATAGTTGCCCCCAGTATGGCTAGTATAGTTGCCCTCAGTAAGCTAGTATAGTTGCCCCCAGTAAGCTAGTATAGTTGCCCCCAGTATGGCTAGTATAGTTGCCCTCAGTAAGCTAGTATAGTTGCCCTCAGTAAGCTAGTATAGTTGCCCCCAGTAAGCTAGTATAGTTGCCCCCAGTATGGCTAGTATAGTTGCCCCCAGTATGGCTAGTATAGTTGCCCCCAGTATGGCTAGTATAGTTGCCCCCAGTATGGCTAGTATAGTTGCCCCCAGTATGGCTAGTATAGTTGCCCCCAGTAAGCTAGTATAGTTGCCCCCAGTATGGCTAGTATAGTTGCCCCCAGTAAGCTAGTATAGTTGCCCCCAGTATGGCTAGTATAGTTGCCCCCAGTATGGCTAGTATAGTTGCCCCCAGTAAGCTAGTATAGTTGCCCCCAGTAAGCTAGTATAGTTGCCCCCAGTATGGCTAGTATAGTTGCCCCCAGTATGGCTAGTATAGTTGCCCCCAGTATGGCTAGTATAGTTGCCCCCAATATGTATAGTTGCCCCCAGTAAGCTAGTATAGTTGCCCCCAGTAAGCTAGTATAGTTGCCCCCAGTGTAGGTGCCCCAGGAGTGGGAAGCAGGGCTAGATGGAGGGGCTGTGGAGGAGTCCCTCACCTGGGGGAGAATAGCGGCGACAAGTGCGGGGCGGTCGGAGGCGTGCAGAGAATTACTACGGGTATTGGAGCACTTTGCCATCATTGTTGGGGGGGAAGGGTCAGACTAACATTGCAGAACATTATAGAGAGGTCCATGGCAATAGCCTGAGGGGAACGACTGCTAAAGGAATATATAAGCTTAATATTTCAAGCCGTAGAGGCGACTTTGATGATATTTTACTTTGTAAGGAATCAATGTGGATATTTAAAATTGATACAGTGAGCCCCAATGGTTTTAATGCCAGATTGGACCTCTCACCCTTCTTAAAAGTAGCGAGGTATGATTGATTTGGTGGCATACCCTTGTGCTCCATTGCTATGGGACAAATGTAGGCAAATAATTACTCTCTTGTGCTATATTGTTTTTTGACATTGAAGTATGGGAGTGCCTGGCTCCGCAGTGAACGATCCATGTGCACCGTGCCTGAAGCCGTCCCATTCCTTAATAAAGAAAGGGGACTGCCAATAAAAAACAATCTCTAGTACATAGTAAGTTTATTTAGAAGAATAATCTGAATTTCCCTGTTGGGATGGATTGAACCATATGGAACTTGCAATGCTAACGATGTGAAGTGTTTCGTTAATCCGTCTGATCATTGGAATCTATGAGGAATGCTGTTACTTGACAGAACATGGGAAGTACCCAGAGAGAATTTCTGATGTGAAGTTTGATTGGAGTTGTAAAGGCCGCAGCATGTGTTGGCTTTGAACTCTTTCTGCTGGACTGTGCCACTGCTTCGGGCTGTTGCAGTGCATGAGGCCTCCCAGTGCTGCCTGATTATGGAGATGCAGATTAAGGGATGCTTAGGGATTGGCCAGCACGCGCAGCCTGTCTCACTTATCCCTCCCTCCTTCCTCTCTTTGTCCTGCCTCTGCTTTCCCTCGATTCTTACTGGGTGATGGACATGTTGTGGACAGTGAAAAGGATGACGCGTCTAGAGCTGGCCACACCTTGAGAAAGAACCTGGGCGGTTCGAAACGCGTTGGTGGGCGGAGCTTCGCTCAGCTGTTTGCTTCTAGCAGCGTGTGTCCGCCATCACTCCAAGCCCGTGGTACTCCGTCCCCGCTGCTAGTGAACTTCCACTATGAGATCCCCTGCCATATTAGCGCAGGTGTGACGGGACTCTGGGATCAGCTGGACCCTTGTGGAGCGACAATGTCGGGGTGAACGGAGGCTGACCGCGCCAGTGTTGGTGAGATCTCCCCATGTTGCAACGTGGTACATTATCATATATGATGCATAAACAGGATGAGACTGTCATCAATATCAATATCCAAGTAAATTGAGCTTGGATTCTTGCCGTTTTATCTTTTGGAAAGAGGGCCCTCCAACACTATAGATGCGCTATTAGGCACGGTGCAGTGGGAAGTGAATGCGCGGGCGAGTGGTGGATGTATGATTGATGCTACGCCATACATGTATTGCAATTGAAGCAGATATATACAATTTTTCTACAGCTGGTGCATGAAGCAATCTGCCATGCTCCTGTTTTTAACTTTATGTATTGTTTGTAACGACCAGTGACTTAGTATTGTTCCTGAGGAGAACTTGTCAGTTTTGTATTTAATAAAGTTTTGTATTCCTTGATGACACGTGGAGCCCAAGCTTGCCTTTGTTTTGTGTGTGCAGAGAATTACTCACCTAATCTCCGCGATCCAAGCGTCATGACATTTCAGGTCTCCGCCTCCAATGCCGTCCACTGTGCTTCCGCTAATCAGGAAGTACAGTGGGCGGCATTGAAGACGGAGACCTGTAACGTCATGACGCTGCGGAGCGCAGCGTCATGACGTTACATGTCTCCGCTTGGAACGCGGAAATCAGGTGAGTAATTGGCCATACGCCTCCGGCCGCCCCGCACTTTTCGCCGCTATTCTTGAGGGGGAGAGAGAGGCAGAAGGAGGGGTCCCAGGTGAGGGAGGGGGGGGGGATATTTCCCCCCTCCCCACCGCTGCCTCCACAGCCCCTCCTTCTAGCCCTGCTTCTCCCTCCTGCTGTGCTGCTGTGGGGGGTTGTGGCGACACCCCCCTGGGTGTCTGACACCCGGTGCGCCTCGCCCCCCTCCGCTCTATAGTAGGGACGCCACTGTACAGCACTGAGGCAGCAATTGGAGCTCTGTCAGACAAGGAGGGGGGGCCCACCAGAGACCTGGAGGCGGGGCCCACCGAGGGAAAAAACTGTACTACTGTGGCCCAGTCCGACCCTGGGCGTGTTACATACCAATTAACAGCCTATCACCTCTGCTCCGCTGATATCACTGCCCCATCCACCACTTCTTCTCCGCTGCTTTTGTCCATCACTAGTCATGAGCGAAAATGCCAGTATTCTTTTCAAATTCATTTTTGCGAAAATAATATAAAATTCCATTTCCGGGCGAAAATTCCATCGAATACACATTATTTTTAGTGTTTTTCGTCAATGTTTGCAGTATATATTATGCGTTTTATGTGGAGAATTAGTCATGGTACATATATCATTTTTGGGGTTTTCGCGGTAAAAATACTGTTTTCCCCAAAACGCGAAAATTCAAGCACTTTTTCGGAAAAATTGAAAATGAATTTGCAAGCAACACTGTCCATCACCTCGACTCCACTGACGTCCCCACCCACAATGCTGGATGGGCGGTCCAGATAGGTAGTCCCGCCCAGGGTAACATCTGCAACGGCAGGATAGTGAGCCAGGGAAAGGGGAGGGAAGTTACGGTGGGGTATTGCGATGTGGCATGGGCAAACATCGCATGGTGCGGCTTGGCAGGCGTACGCCGAAAATGGTATCGGGTGAGCAGGAATTTGCAAACCCATTTGCCCTGACTGCTGCAATATTTGTGTGTAATTTAACACAACATACAGGGATGTATCTGAGTAATACAGCACCATTGGCTAAACACTGAAATTGTTCCTCCTTCTCAGTCAGAGCCCCCTCCCCCTCTAAATACCGCTTCTTTTCTCACATACATATGTTATAGCTAGGGCCAGTTTTAGATTTGTTGCTGCGCCCCCCCCCCCCCCCCCCCCCCCAATTTGGAATGATCACATAGCACCTTACAATTTACTCTGCTTCATTTAATGTTCTCACATGACATGCTGCAGCTCAACACAATAGCACACTGGCTGGCTGTGAGCTGCTCACC